>NW_016690294.1:636188-801742 GCF_001604755.1 Lepidothrix coronata
AGAGAGTGAAGTAAGTCACAGTTATTTGAGAAAAATATTTCAGTTGTAGTCCTCTGGTGCCATGATACAGAGGATGAGAAAAAGAGTTTTTAGTTGGCTGTGCAAAATATGGTCCAGTAGATTTTTTTTCCATTCTGTGTTATGCTGAATTATGGACAAGATAACTAAACAAAAGTTTATAATTGGAAATGCCAATAATATTTTTTTCATAGATATTAGTAGGTCCTAAAAATGTTCTGCTTTTGAAACCCATGTCGTTAATATGACTGTATTTTATTTTTATCCAGTCAGACACTCGTCAGCAAAAGCTATGTAATATTTCATATTTCCTTGTAAATACTTCTGGTTTGCTGCATATAAAACCAGAAGGAGATATTCTCAGTCTTACCTGCATCTGCTTATATTTTTTCTGTATTTGGAATATTTTAAAATTCTCGTTGCAAGACGACTGATTTCTTTTTTATGTTTCAGCATATTCATATCCTTTTAAAATACCACGTGCAACTCCGTTATGTGCAACTATTGACTCTCCTCTCCTTAGAGCTTTCATTTCACTCTTTATTTATGATCATGCCTGTTGTAGGCACACAGAAGTTTAAAAAGAATCCACTTGTGGGTCTTTGAACCTCTGTGTGCCCAGCTCTCTCTCTGGGACGAGGAATCACGTTACAGAAGCACCATATTAGGCCCAAGGACTGTGGATCTGGCTTTCTCCCAGCAGTCTGTTGCTCAAGCAGCAAGAGTTTCCAGAAGATTTTGTGAATGTGGACTGTAGTTTCCAGTTAAATGGCACTTTCTATGTTATAAACTTTGCTAATGGCTTCTGGTTGAAGTTGGTTGTATACGTGGTTCTTATTTGGTAATTTAAACATCTCTAAACCTATGGTTGATCTATATCCAAAATAAAGTGTAATTTTTTTTTAAACTATTTATTTAGAGAAGTAGGTTTAAATACATCTTCTTCCCAAGTTGAAACCCCACACAAAAGTTGGCCTTGGGATCTTTCACAGTGCATGAAATTGTGTAGTTATGAGGGGTGAGTTCCTTCTCAGTATTCTTTTGCTGTTAGAGAATTAATTGAAGCCTGGGATTGCCCTGTCATTAAGAAGAAATTTTAAAAAAAAAAGAGTTATTAGAAAGTTATTTGCTTGGAACCCCATAGTTTGTGGGTTTGCAATATACCTTATAGCTCTTGGTGCTGCAAGCTGTCTCTCTGTGTGTATATTCTCAACAAAGTCACCTTTTATTTTCAGGTAAAGCTTTCCCCTGGGTTGAAGAAGCTTTTCACAGTAACAGCAGTGAGTGCAATATCTGTGATTTTTCTGGCCCATCACTTTAAAAGAAGACGTGGAAAGAAAAACAAGAAAGTGCCCCCATGGGAACCAAGTCATCTGGTATTGGAGTGTACCAAAGCAGCTGATTCAGAAAAAGGTACATCTTGGAACTCCCAAGTTGGATTTTTTTTGTTGCTTTCTTGGAGAGGAAGAAAAGGGGCAGTGAGCCTTTCCTCACAGGACAGGTGCTCCATCCCTCTCTAATAATCTCCAAAGGATAGAACACCTGAGCACATTTGAATTGTTAAATTTTTACATTTGCCAAATTAGGAGCAAAATTGCAGTGTCTTGTAAAGAAGGTGGTGTTGTTCCCAAAGGTGAAGTTTCAATCATGAATTTGGATTAAAACTCCCCTTATGAATAGTATATTAACAATGGGTTTTGCCATTCTTAAGACTGAGAAATGCAGATCTAATCTTTTACAGAATAGGAAAATAATTATGCTCCAATGCATAGTTGTTGTTATGGACAGTGACTGTTCTAATGTGTAATTTCTCACATAGAACTGTAAATAACAGAATAATTGTTGTTTGCTTCTAAACTGGACTTTATTGAGAAGAGTAAATGCAATTCAGTTCTTGTTAGAATTGCAAAAGATGCGATGTTTTGAGTTTGTGGGAGCTTTAAGTAAAATAAGTGTATCTCTTAGGTTCTAGTTGTTCCAGCAGTCGACAAAACTTGACTCTTTCTCTGAGCTCTGCCAAGGAAAAAGGATCTCAGTCTTGTATCTATGCAAATGGAGGACTTTTCAGTAAATACTCTGGTTCAGTCCAAAGCCTGACCTCGGTAAGTAAAAGTGTTTTAAGGCTCTTGAGTGTCATCTTGCAGTGAATCTGCATCTAAAGGTTTCCCTGAGCTGAAGGAACTTCCCTGAGCAAGCTGCAAGGTGGCTGGAGATGCTGAGAAGCCAATTGTCCTTCCCACAGAGGAAAACCAGCTTCTGGGCACATGGCTTGGGTGTAATGTACTCTGGCAGGAATGTGGTTTTAAGGATCCTCTCTATAGCAACACTTCAAAATCTGTGTGGGTTTTTTTTTTTAAGGTTCAGAGTGCCACTTCTTGTCACAGCTGTGCTTGTGCCAATTCTAATTCCTGGGATAAAGCAGATGAGGATGACATTAAGCTTGTCAATATTCCAGTGACTACACCTGAAAATTTATATTTGATGGGTAAGTCACAATAAGAATATTCAGCATCTGCCTACAGTGTGGGTAAATAATTTCTTGGGTTTATGATAAAGTGACAGGCAGTATTATTGTGGTGTTCTTTAGGCAGTATTATTGTGGTGTTCTTTAGGCAGTATTATTGTGGTGTTCTTTCTAGTTGTCCTGTTGGCATGTGTCTGAGAACATTTCCATAAAACAGTGAAATCGCACTTGATCTAAAGTTAGCTTTTAAAATATTTTTCATTTCAATATTTGTATTAGTAATCCTTAAAATTATTTTGTTAAAGTAAATCAGAAAAAAATACATTGACCATTGTTGCTTTTGATCACACTGTGAACTTCTTAGTAAAATCTTTTACTGGTCTCAGTAAAAAGGCTGGGGATTGCTGTTGTTTTAAAAACTGAACATCTCTGTGATAATCATCCTTATTTTTGCTACCTATTTTCCTGTGTCTGTGAAATGTGAGTGCCCCTGAGCTGTGTTTGATGGCCTGGGGGTGTTCTGCTCTGCCCTAGGGATGGAGCTGTTTGAGGAGGCCCTGCGGCGCTGGGAGCAGGCACTGACTTTTCGGAACAGGCAAGCTGAAGATGAAGCCATCTGTGGTTCCATTAAGCTGGGAGCAGGAGATGCCATTGCAGAAGAAAGTGTAGAAGTGAGTATATTCAATCTGTAATCTGGTGCTGCCCTTACAATTCCTTGTGTTTTATTACCTGAATCTTTTCCAATGGGAATTCCATTACCAAACTTGAGAATTAATTCCATTTCCAGTTTACTGGTATTGCCCTTAAAGGACATCTGACTTCATTCCTTTTGATTTTTTTTTTGGTTGGTTATTAAGAGGAGGGCACGGGAAGGGAATTAGCATTATTTATTTTTTGGCAATTGCTACTGATACATCAGTGTTTGCTTGTGGTATTATGCAGCTACTTCTCTGCACATAATCCTTGGGTCGTTTCTTTCTTTTATGATCATGTGAGAGGGCGTCTGCTTAGCAAAGACAGGTCTCAGGAAAGATGATCAATTTGTGAATATTCACAAATAATGGTGCCTGAACTTTGTTTTCCTCCGTTCCTATCAACTAAATGCTAAAAATATTTTGAAATAAACAGACACCGCCTGTGGCTTTCATTTCTAGTGCAGTAAACATCACAGGTAATTTAAAAGTATTTTAAAATTCGGATTTGATTTTTATTACTCTAAATAAAATACATGTGTGTTCAGTAAAGTGTGTGTATTTTGGAAGCTGAAGTATTCATCTGACTAATTCCCTACAAACAGCACAGGAACAATGTGGCATGCTTTGCTCTTTGAAGGCTTAATATCCTTAGACTTTACAAAGGAATCTTACAGACTGTAAACAGGTAGAAAATCTTCTAATGTCTGTCTTCTTGCAGGATATCATCAGTGCTGAATTCATTCATAAGCTTGAATCTCTTCTTCAAAGAGCTTATCGTCTTCAGGAGGAGTTTGAGGCCACCCTTGGGGTCTCTGATCCTGCTGCTCTAGCTAATGATGTTGGTGAGCACTGCTGTTTTACATCTTTTTTTGCTTCTAATGATGGCTCTTGGTGGGGAGGTGGAACTGAAATATCCACTGAGCGGAATTATATTTATCAGTGAGTCAACAGAAAAAAAAAAATCATGTTCTTTCCATTATTCTTTAGTGTTTGGTGAAGTGCTTGTATTTGAGGTAACAATGGATTGAAAGGAAAGTTTTTTTTCTTTGTAGCTTGTCTGTATTTAAATATTTATCCAGTAAGTTCATATCACTCTTTTAAAGCATGGGTGTATAAGAGAGTTGTAGAAGTTTTATGCATTTTTTGAACTGTCAAACTGTGTATGGTTTGTCATAGTGTTGTTTGTTGTTTTTTTTTACTAAAAGTGAAGACCAAACTCGAAAGACTTAATCTGATCTTAATAATCATTACCAAAGCTCTTATCCCTGGTGACTGAAAATTATCACAGTTGTGAGTGACTAAACTGTTGGAATGGCAAACAAAACGAGCAGTTGCTGCCAGACATGCTGATTAAGTAGTGATAGTTTGATTATTTTTATTTAAAGAATTGGGTTTAGGAGTTGTTCAAGACCGATACCGTTGTGCTCTTCCATAATTCAAGATCAAGCATCAGACTTTAAGGGCAGAACACGTTCAGGGGTTAGTTTGTCAGGGTTGTTTGTTGGGTTCAGCTGGGCTGGCACGAGGTGGCAGCACTGTCCTCTCTTAGCCCTCCTGCATCCACTGAAAACACCTCTGAGCGAGGTGGGAATTAAATTTGGGTCAGAGCTGGCTTTCTGACATACTTCCATACACCTGTACTTGTAATCCTTAAAGCAGAAAACCGTTTGAATGTTGCATTTTATAATTTCTGTCCTCAAACAAAATCAGTAAAATAGTATTCAGAGGACTCGACGTGATGCTTCATGTGTTTAGTTACTGTTTTGCTTGGTTACTTTGCAAATATTTTGAATTAATAGTTTATTTTTGTAGATGGGATGACTGGATTCTCGTTGGCCAAGAATGCTGTGAGAATTTCATTCCTTTCAAATGTTCTTCTTAGGAATAATCTGTGATTTCTTGAGTAGATGTCTGTTACTTTATTATGAATTTTGTTGTGCTGGCCCGGATGAGTGAGGAAAACAAGTAATGAATTGGTTCAGTGAATACCATTTTCTGTGTTCAGGATTTGGGGCCTCTCTTCATTATCCTGAATTTGTGGCTTGAACAGCAAGTAATGTATCAAAGAATGCTGCACTTTTCCAGAATGTTTTAGAAAACAGCAGGACATCATCTGCTTCCAGGTGCTGTGGTGCTTGGAAGATTTTTGTCCAATATTTGATATTGTTAACAACAACAGGAATGGAGGGGTTCAAGAGTCACAAGAATAAGCAAGTCCAGGAAAATTATGGAATTCCAGTGGTCAAAAGAAATGTAGTACAGCATTCTTTACACTAAGAATAAGAATGATACCCTGCTGCAAAATACAAACCACAGTTCTGAACAGGATCATAAATGAAGGGTCCTGTGCTCTGTAGGATGTGGCAAAAGAGGCAGCTGAGGTGTGTTCCTGGATGGTTTACACCTAAAACTTCTTAAAGAAGCTACGTAAAGAAAGCACCCTAATCTCTCACTTACTATTCAGTAGTCTTGGAAAGTGAGAATGTTCCACATGATTGGGAGATTCCAAGTCTTGAAAAAACGACCAAACGTCTCCCAAACTCCAACTCTTCATGCCTGTGAAACAGAATTGCTAATTTGCACCCAGACAAATATTTAGTGCCAGTTGATACAGTTTCATAGTAGGGGGGTTTTCTTGGACTGTAGGTTTTCGACAGCTCTGCAGTTTGGTGAATTGATACAGCATAAATTAGGTGATAATAGTCATCTCAGTGACATGAACATTTATTTATACTTCTGTCTGGTTTAAGGGAGAGGTTTACTTTTTGTGGAAGATCAAATGCTATAATTTTAACAGCTGTGTGATTGATTATAAAGTCATTTGTAGAGCTGGAAATTGATAAAAAATTATAATTTAGGGCATTAAAAGCATTGGATTAATGAAGAACAAAGGTTAGTAAGATCTGAATTAGCTGTTTAAATGGTTGCCATCTAACAAATTACATTGAATCCAGGCAAGTATGGATTGTACATATAAATGAGAGATTTTAAAAGAAAAGTCATGAGGAAACACTCTTGGAATGTGTTAGGAAAATTATGCATCACAATCAGTGTAAGTTCTTGGCATGTTGCTGTAGAAAAAAGACCATTGCTGGTCTTTGGCTTTGGGAAAAGGGTGGCACCAGCACAGAGGCAGAGATGCAATCTGGGTTTTGTATGGGGTTAGAGTACTGTGTCCAGTTCTGTTGTTCATGTCTCAGGACATGTGGAAATACTAGACAGCTCAAAACAAGCCATGAGATTTATCTGTTTTGGAAAAACAAGCTAATGTGTGATTTAAGTTGGGTATGTCAGCTCCTTAATGAAGCAAATACTGAGAGGTGACTGACTTGTTCTGAATAGCTGCTTACATATGGGAAAGGTATGTGGTGCTGGGGGATTTGTAGGCCTTGTCAAAGTCAGAACTAGATCAAATTTCTAGTTGTTCAGGGGAACCAAGTTAAGTTCTGAAGTATGTTGCATCTGAAGTGTGTTGAGAATAAGATTATTTTTTTTAATGCTGTTTTGAGGGAGATTTTTGTTCTGTGAGAGGAAGATCCAAGGCTCATCCCTGGATGTGTTCAAGGCCAGGTTGGATGGGGCTCTGAGCAGTCTGGTCTGGTGGAGAATGTCCCTGTCCATGGCAGGGGGTTGGAACAAGATGATGTTTAAGGTCCTTTCCAACCCAAACCATTCTATAATAACACTTGCAGCTTGTCATCAGAATACTCATAACCAGTTCTTGTGCTTCAGGGTTTCACTGTTGACCCACAACAGTAACCAGAAAATGCTTTGCTTTGTTTTTCCCTCTGATACACAAGGTTAGCTGTAGTTTGTGCATTTGTCTTCCATTTTCTCTCTCTGAAGTGCCTGTGATTCCCCCCAGCTGCAGACAGGGCTCTGGCAGTTGGACAAATGCTATCAAGTGCTACAGAAATGTCTGACTAGCACTTATTCTTGTTTGGGTTAGAACCAGCTCCAAATTTGGTCAGGAAGGAGATGTATAAAGGTAAAAATTTCTATCAATTCCTCACTTTCTGCTTTCTCTGTAAAGTTTTCTATCAGACTTGTGGAGCTCCTGAACCCTCTCTCTCCCCTCCTTGCCTGCTGGTCCGAGATGCTGCTCCCTCTCTAAACCTTTAAGTGTTTTATTCTTCCCAGATCATTATTTCCCTCCACCCAGTCAAATTAAGGTCTCAGTGCTGCCACTGATCAGTCACACCACAGTCTTGCTTTTCATTTTGTGATCCCACTGACTGTTGGAAATCGGTTGTGCCTGATGAACAATTTGCCAACCAGCTTTGAGAAGCAGAATTCAGTCTCTGGAGGGGACTCTGGAAATGTGCCACGTGGGAGAGTCAGGAATGGGTTACCTGGGAGCTGCTGGAAAACAACAGCTTTTCACTGCAACCACTGGCTTTCCTGATGTGCTCTGAAGTGGTTTTCTTCTCATCCTTGCCATGACAGGTAGTTCTGAGATTATAGAATATTCAGATGTTTCTAAATATTCAACTTTTAGCAGTGCAGAAGATATAGGTATCAATAACTACATTTTATCCCTGGGGTAGAATTCTATTCATATAATAATAAAAATGATTGCACATAATAATTTTCAACTCTGCAAGCTGTTGTTGAGTTATAAATGATTAATACAGGCCCTGGAAAAGACTTACATTTTAAATAGGTGAAATAATGGAATGCCATTATGCTCACTGTTGTTGCATTCTCCATTGGACTTTCAGAATTATCATAAAAACCAGCAAGATAAAAGAGGATTTCTATAGAAAAAAATACCTCTGGACATGAAATTTAAAGAAATAGGTAAGGCTAAACAGGGGTTGTTTTTCTGCTGTTCCTCTTAGTGCTGGGAAGCAGCGTGGGAAGCCTATAAACACTTTTTCTTGAGGCAGGAATGAGCCAGAAAGGAGGCAATTGGCAGAAAAGTGGGAAACAAAATATTCTTCTTGTTATTTCTGAGTGATGAATGTAAAGGGGTAGAGGGTTAAAAGCTTCCAGCACTTTCTGTAGTCTGTCCTTGAAGAAAGTTCTCCTCATTTATTATTTTTTTTCCTATTTAGATCTTTTCTAGCAGACTTGAAATGTTAATCGAGCTAACTTGGGAGGAATGTAAAGAGCTGGGAGAGAAACAATAGCTTTCCTTACGAGCAGAATTGCAGGTCAGAGGGGAAAATTCTCAAATTGTGGGGCTCCTTGTCACTACTAAATTCCTAATACTTCATATTGTTATTTTGATTTCTGCTCTACAAAGGAACTCGAACTAACGGTGGCTTGCGTACACCAGCCCTCCAACTTTTTGGCCACATCAAAAAGTAATCAATGCATACCTTTGAATTTTTCAAATATTTGCTTTTTGTTGCGTATCAGTTATGCAGTTTCAAACCAATGAAGTGTTTCAGCTGCTGCAGTGAAACCTCTCACGAAGGTCTGTGTTGTCGGATGGTTTTGTTGAAAGGTTTGTCTGTTTCTTTTTTTAATTTTCTTCTCACACTCCAAGATATGTCTGGCATTCTGGAGAGAATAAGCACAGCCTTTAACCTACTGACAAAACTGTTTGGAGAACTGATTTACATGTTAGGAACCTTTTCTCCAGCTGCTCTTAAAAACCCCAAAAATCAGTGAAGCTGCTGAAAGATCTTTTTTATGTATTTTATTAACCCCGACTTCTACAATGTTTTACTGTCCATGGATTAATAACTAGAAGCCTGTATTTTCCTTCCTGCCTCAAAAATGTTACTGGAAAAATTTTAGCTTGAATGTTTTATGTTTTATTTGATTATGCACAAGAAATGTTTCTGTTTATAATTCTCAGTCCCCAAAAAGGAGATGAGCACTTTGTAATAACAATTCACTTAGGTGAGCTCTCCTAGCACATACTATAAAATAAATTCAGAGTTATGAAACTTCTTATGATAGCTTGAAACCTTCCATTTGGTTTGTGCTCCTTCAAGATAAATTTACATTAAGTGATTTCTTACTTTCTTGGAGAAGGACTAAATATTTCTCTAATGGCTGGAACAGAGTTGAAATGGAAACAAAAGAAAACAGCAGCTTTTTCTTTTTTTCAGGTGTGGAAATATATTCATCCCCTGAAATGCTCATATAAAGGAAAGAAAGCATTACTACTAGCTAAGACTGAAGAAAAGCCCAGAAAAATTATTCCAATCCTATTTTTAAAAAACAAATGCCTGTTTTTAACATAAATTTTAGCTATTGCAGTTCGTTGAAGTTCAGTAACTGATGAAATCGTGTGGTCTCTCATATTGCAACTTATTGGTGCAACTCCTTATTTCTGACTCACAACAGAGTAGACTCAAAGTATTCTCTGCACTCAAAGTGCAGATGTTTGAATTGGATAATGTCTTTCCTAAGCAATAATATTTAAAACTTTCCTTTAAAAGCATGTTGTTCAATATTAATAACACTTAAATTGCCTTCAGCAAAATTCTTTATCAAAAGGCACCTAGGCATCATCATGCTGGATAGTAGAATAAGATGGGTAGTTAAAAATTCAACTTAGAACTGTAAGCAAAAATATTTCTGCAAACCTTGTGTCTATGGAAAGATTGTAATGCTTGGCTTTCTCAGAGATACTCCTAATTTTGGCAGTACTGTGCTAAAAATGCAGAGTAGCTTTGCATGGACATGCAGTGAAGTTAATGGTGCTGAAAACTATTAGTGTTCATAATATGTATCTCTGTGTGTTGGTATTTGATGACCTGGAGTATGTTTGTGTTTTATCTTAAGCTGAAACCTTTTCAGCAGTGGCTCAAGACAATCTGTTTTGCTGTCCACTGGAGAGCTCAAGGTCACTCACTGGTCACTCAGCTTGGAGGTTGGTGTGGATAGGGATTTACAGAAACACTTCCCCTGAGATCACAGAGTCTGTCTCTGGTTTTTGAGGACCTTTGTCACCATCTGCCCCCCAGCTTTGCTGTTAGATCCAACTGAGCAGGCTATTTATACACCTCCTTGCTTTTCCTTAAATGGCACCCCCGAGACCTGTCTTCTTTCTGGCCACACCAAAACTCCTGTCTAAGCCCTTGTCTCTCTCACTTCTTGACTCCTGCCATGTTTTGTCTTGCCCTGTCCATTTAAAATTGGCTTCCCTGACATGGACTTAACTGTTACTTATAAAAACCACCTTTGTTCGTTTTTCTGACTGGATTATTCCCCTCCCTTAATCAGCATCTCTCCCTCAAGAGCTTCCTTTCAAATGAAACACGAGCTGCTCCTCCTTTTATCTCTAAAAGCTGCTTATAATTGAGCCCCAATCCACCTACATGATTTTATTTCCCAGACTTTGTTGAGTTGGCTGTTCCTGTGCTTCCCTGCTCAGTCCTCCCAACACAAAAAGTGTCTCAACTGTTTCTGCTCATTCCTGAGAACACAGGAGCAGCTGCAATTGTCTCTTTTATAGGAGCTTCCTCGTTCCAGAGTTACCTGGGAAAACTCGTAATTACTTTCTCCCTCTTTTTCCTTTCTCTCTGGCCATCAATTTTAAATCCCTGATAAAAAGGGTTAAATATGAAAAAGCTGTTCCAGTTCCTCTCATGAGGAAGGAACACTTGTACAGCAGTTTATGCAGGTGGTGCCCCACAGCAGTACTCAGGTAGGACTGGTTATCCATGTGTTTGTCACTCTCCCCACAGCACATCTGACTAACACTACTTTGAAAACGTGTATTTTGAGTGTTCTTTCTGCATCTTTTTTTGTTGGCCATTCATTCTAGTGCTTAGCTCTGGCCAGTATCTTCTCCATTTTTAAAAACCTGTTAAAAAAAATACATATTTACCTTCTTCTTGTGTGAAGGAGTGTGATCATTTTCTCCATATATCAGGGCTTGATTTAATAACCACTTCCCTGCATTTTGGAAAGTGATTTATTAGATAAGTGGGAACAGGCTTCTAAAGGCAGGAAGTTGCTTTTTTTATTTCCCCTTTTGCATATTCTTGTGATGCATTCTTAACAAGTTATAGTTTACAGATTTGTTTTTCTTACTAAAAAAGGATGTACATACACTTGACTTTTATGTGTTTATATACATTGTGAGTATAACTGCTGGAGAGGCAGGAAAAATCCTACCAGACAGATGGCAAGGAGTGAGGGCAGGATAAGTGTTTATTTTTCTGACTGGAGTATGGCAGTGTGAGGTTACATAAACTGATGATCGAGAACATGTTTTGGCCCATAGGGCCAATTCCTGTTTTAGAATTTCTGCTAAAAAATTTCTCCTTGCATTGCAGTCTGCTTTTAAGAGAGGCTCGTCTGAAACATTTTTGGCCTTGTTGTTTAGCACTGGCCATACCCCATCATTACAGCTCTACACATTTATTTACCAAGCAAATGGTTTGGGGCTGGTTTTTTTCCTTGTTTACCCTGTAGCTGGGAGGCTCAAGTAGCTTGTGTAAGCATTTCATTCCTAAAGTCCTCTTAATATCTTGGAATTTTCTTACTTGTTTCAGCTTGAAATGTTTCGAAGTTAAAACTCTATGTGGGAGTAAAGCTGTTTTTGTGGAAAGTTATAGCAAAAGGTTCTGTGAACAGTAACAATGGAGGGAGTAAAATTTATTATTTACATGTCATTTTTCACTCCTGCATGTATTTGTGCAGTTGATTGCTAAAACTGGTAGAAAAAATAACTGGGTTTTTTTTTGATGGTTCAAGCTAAAGTTGTTTTGTTTTTTGGGGTTTTTTTTAACAAATTGCTGTAAATTGTCTAATTTTTTGTGGGATATCTGGTGTGTGCACATGGCCCACCTTACCTAATAACCCTGTTTGGAGCCAAGTGCTGTAGTGTGGCTGGTACAAGAGCACATGTCGATCACACCAGGCTTTATTCTCTGCCCTGCTATTTAAAGCTGCCCTTGTTCTACATGCAGATATGCTGGGAGTATTTAAAGGTAACCGGTGCATATTTGCAGACAGCTTGGCACCCATCAGCAGCTACTCAAACAGAGGTAGTTAAAGTTGCTATCTCGTCAGTGTATTAGTTATCTGTGGTAAACCAGAGTAAGGTAAAACAAAGCAAAACTTGAGTAAAGAATGTCCATATTTTAGGCTATCTCCCAGGGTCAGGTTGCACTAATCATCACTTGCATTATGATTCAAGTATTGGTGTTGTTACTAATGCATTTAGCAACCTTGCAGTGTTCTTAATTTGTTTGTGTTTTTAATTTGTTTGGTAATTGGTGTTATTTAGTAAAGTAAAGGTCCAGAGGAACTCTTCATTCAGTACAACTGTTTCAGGATTCTTATCCCATTCTTTCCTCCTCCCTGGGGCAAGTGGAATGCAGGCAGGCCCCAAGCAGTGGGGCACTTAAGATATTCTTTAAGTCTCACTGTTTAAAGTTAAGCATATGTCTTGCTAATTTAGGTTCTTACCCTGGGTGCTGTGTGCAGCTGGGTTTGCAGGAGCTGCTCACATTCCTGAGCAGTGTCACTGGAGTCTGCAGCATCCTGCTCAACAGTTCTGCCCTGGAATTCCAGTGGAGACCGAGGTTACTGGTGTAAATGAGAGTCTGCCTGTGTCAAATACACTCCATCCTCCATACAGAATCCTAATGTTAGCCCAAAACATGTCTGTCTGTATCTTTTGATGTTTATTTACTGAAGGTCACCAGTTAAATAATTTGTTCTGTCTTTCTGTCTGTTAATTCTGGGGATAGAAGGTATCATCTTTTTTTTCTGATACTGTATTGTCCCAGTGTGTGCTAAGGAAATGTTTAAGTTAAAATTGGCAGTGTAATTGTCTTTACCTATCCTGAAAATTTCTCCACATTCTGATACCTCAGAGCCACTTCTGTCAACTCTTTCTTCCAGGACAAAGTTATGAAGTTTTTCTCTTCCTTTCCAGCTGTTCTGTCCTTTGCCAATAAAACAAACTCTCCTTTTTCAGCTTTTATGGAAGAATCTAGTGAAATTCTCAGCTGACACAAGTCCTGAAGACTAACAAAGCATGAATAACTTGCAGTTTAGTGTTTGAGCCAAATTTCCTGGACAGAATACTTCTCTTTTAATGGAAGAACAAATGATTATGTGGGCCCCTTTTGTCAGTCTGTCTCACGTGCTTTGAAGTGTCATCATCCCTACAGCATGATTTTCTGCCTAAAGAAAAACCTTCCCAGAAATCTTGTGTTTAAAATCTTACTTTGACAAGATACATGCTGGATGTTCCCGTAACCTTGTGCTGTGTCCAGCAAAGTAGTGTTTATGCTGGAATACTAAACTGTTTATTCTTTCATTTTTTGTATAACAAATTAGGAAACTAATTTGAAAAAAAAAATCAAAAAATAATTAGAATTGCAACAAGTTTCAGGAGCTGAGCAACAGTTGCTGGTTATTCTTGCCCTTTTTCACCTCTCCATGTGCTCATATCTGCTCTTCTGTGAGGAAAGGCATGGTGGGAAAGCCAAGAAGGTGGCAGTGAATTGCCTTGAAAAGAAGCCAGGGACAGTGCTAGGAATGCTCTGGTGTAAACATCCTGCTTTTAAGTACCCCCTGACTTAGAGGAACTGGGGACAAAGAGATAAATTCATTTACTTTTGAGACTCTTCCCTGTCTGGTGAGAAGACTTTTCTGCCTAACCTACTTATGGAGGCCTCTGGCATAGAAAGGGTACTAAAGGTGCTAATTCCAGATGAGTAAAGCCTGAAAGTAAACCTTGTACTTCCTTCTCCTCCTGTAAATATGACCTTGCATTTTGGATCTGCTTTGAATCTGAGTTAAGATACAAGCCCACTGAATGGGCTTGAACAGACCATTCCATTGGCACTAGAAAGTGTCTGTGCAAAAATAGCAGCAGGTTCACACTTGGGTTTAGGATGTGAAGAACTGAGAAAAGGCAGTGACATTCAAAGCTGATGACTGAGGTACCTGGCAGGTTCCACACTGCTCTGCTAGAAATCCCTCGTGGACAGTGTCAGCTTTGAAATCAGCAGGGCTGGAATTCAGACTAAACTTTGCTGGGATGCTCCGTGAACCACAGGAGAATGGAGGACCCCTGTGAGGAGGAAACAGCGACAACTTTGTGTTGCACATCCATCTGAACAGCCCCCTTCTGGATTAGGCAGCTGAGCAAACTCTGCTTGGTTGCCAGATCTTATCTCTGGAATCAAGTACAAGTACAGAAACTGTTGCCTAAACTATTAGATGTGAAAATGTCTAGAAGGGTGGTCAGAAACAAAGATTTCCTATAAAGAAGAGGGATTTAAACCTTAAAATCAGGGAAGATCCACTGATTCGAGGTAAAGAAAAGAAGCTGTAGAAAACTGTAACCCTGTGTAAATGTAGAACCTTATAATGTGCAGTTATGGATAATCAGAGTTGACATTTTTGAAGGAATGAAAAGCTGTGTGACAGGGAGAGACCGAGAAGTGACGTGCAGTTTACACAAGATACACCTCTCAGATCTGTTCCAGGATCATGTGTCTGTGGTAAAACAGAGAAGTGAACACGTGCATACATTGGTTTGTGTTCATTAAGCTGATTTCTCAGCTGTCTGCACGTGTCACGTGTTAATTCAGGTTATAAAATACACGTTAGGTGCTGCTTTATCTTCTTAAAATTCAGATTTCAGCAATCTGGCACCACGTGTGTTTACTCTTCCTTAGGAGAGCAGAGTTCCTTGTGGTGAGAGGTCTTTCTATTTTGAGGTCTTGGTTTTATGATAAAGCATGCTACAATGATTCAGGGACAGCTTTCACAGGTCATGTTCTTTATAATGAAGTATTTTTATCCTTTTGATAATTTCTTTGCTTAAAAAAAGAAAAATTGCAACTGTTGGGAAATATTCCAACTCAGTTATCAAATTTATGGGAAAATTCTTCAGCAGATTTAAATCTCAAAGGAAACTTTTAATTTATCACCATTCCAGAATATTAAACCTCTCTAATATTTCCTAATACTTCTGTATTTCCTAATCTTCTGTAATTTAATGTGCCTGTGTCTATAGATTACAGGAAATAAATTGTACTTGCATCCCTTTTTTAGGTACACTTGATTTTCACGTGGAGAGACTAAAATGATTACTTATGCAGAAGCGTTTTGTGCTCTGTTTGCCTTTGCTAGATGAGACCATCCAAAAGGACTTGATTTTTACTGTTTCAGAATATAGGAGCAGTAACCACGTTGTTTTGTTTTATACACCATCTAACATGTGCACTCAGCAGATAATATAACTTTATGGACAAAGTCAGTGTCTTGAAGGTCTCAAAATAACCAAATTGTTATAAACATCACAGAAATTGCTATTCTTTCTTTACAAATTACATGGAAAACCTCTTGGAGGTTATTTTAGGCAAACTGCATCTTTTTCCAGATGACAAATATTGCAGATCAAGTACATCTCCATTTTCAGGTTTTTTACTGAAAAAAATTTACATTTACATTTTACTGCTTATGTGTGTAAACTTAATGGATTATACTATTAAATTTTTTAAGCATTCTCTACTTGTGAAGAATGTGTTACTGTCTTCTGTACACGTGCTTTTAATTCAACTTTTAATCAGCTGGACTACTTTTGTCTTAAGAATAGCATCAAAGTAATACAGAACACAGTGAATGAAGAACATCTCGTGTTTGTGCATAATGATAATTAGATGAGCATCTGATGGCTTGGAAAATGGACCTTTTTATATCTGTGTGATTGTATTGCAAATGGAAGGCTTTTATGTGGACCTTGAATGCTATAGCTGTACTTGGAAAGAATTAGGAAAGCTCTGTTGAGTCAACTTTTTCCAAGGAAGTAAGATTTGGCCTTCTGTACACACAAAACCAGAAGATCATTCCCTGCACGAAAGCTGCTGAGGTTTGGGTTAAGGATGTAATTTGAGGGCTCAGCTCAGCCAAAGCTTACCTTGGAAAAGGCCTGTGAGTAGGAGGAGGAAGGTGGAATTGCAGATCCTGGTGACCTGGTGCTGTCCTAGGCTCCGTTTTCCCCAGTTTTTCCATGAGATGACTGCTTTGATTGCCTGTTCCCAGTCACAGACTGGTGAGCAGAAGCTGTGAGTTCACAGCAGGGGCTCCTGAGGGTGTGAGCACACACTGACAGCCTGGCTGGAGCATCTTCTCGGGGTTTGGTGGGCACGGGAGGAGTGGTTTGTTTTTTGAAGGAATCTCTCACCTCAGTTTGCATCAGAGTGGTCCCACCAAAGAACCCTGAGACATGTTTAACTCCTGCTGCATGCTACTGTACTGGCAGAGTACGGGATTTGGTTATTTTTAAAAGACCCTGACCTGAAATGCATTTTCATACTGAAGTCAGTAACATCTTCACTTATATGCAGCTGGTGAGATGCCTCCAGCTATAGGCAGTTTATTGATCCCAGATATTTGTGTTATTGGAGAATTTAAACACATAATTTAACAGTAGCTGTTAAACCCAGAATGGTCTTTGTGGATACCCTGCTTCATTCTTGGCTTGCTAGTTTTAACCTGTCATGAGAAAGTGCCATCTGAAGGTTGGGATTGTTTTCTTTTTATGAATATGGCATGACAGAAAATTCACTGCTTTCTGGGTGCATCCTGTAAGACTTCATGTACTACTGTAGTAGCTACTTGGTTGGACTAGTGATATTTTAATGACTATTCAGACAACACTCTCAGAATTATAACTATTTATAAATGTAAATAAAGCTGCTTTGGGATGTTTCAGTAACAGGGATGACAAACCACTGTGCCACTTGTGCCTTGCTAGAGGACTGTGACACATTCCCATGGAACTGAGCTGTGTTGATTTGTGTTTCTGTGCTGTCTGAACTTGGGTATTGTCATTCCTTTCCCTGGGCATGAAGCCACACATGGAAGGGGCCTGACAGAGCACTGGGCCCCTCCTGCTCTCGGGGTGCTCTGACTTTCCAGAAGTGGATTCCTTTGCGAGGTTCTCTCCTCTTTGGAGTCTGTAAAGTCCCTCCTTTCTCATCTTGCTTCCCTGCTTGTGGTGTTTTGACTGCACTGATTTTCCACTGAAGTGGGAATGGGAACCCATGGCTTTATTTAATGGTGGCACTCAGAACTAAAATCCCAGGGAGTTCTTTGCAGTGAGTAAGTGCTTTCCTTTTTTAAATGCTGCACGTAAGCACCAGACTCGCTTGTGAGCTCGAGCCATGTTTCATTCAGGGCTGGCAAGAAGATAACACATGACCAGTCTTCAGAGTTTCAGAACATGATGTGAAGGTGAATGCTTCTTGATTGAATGCTGAAAAGTGACTTTGTGTGCAGTTCCATCTCTGAGGTCGGATTTTGCTCTGAGAGTTTGGAGGATTACCTTTGTGCTCTGTCTTACCATGCAAACCTACCACAGCAAAGACAAATAAATATTCTAGATTAGCACACTGTGATGTGAAAATAGCTTGGTTCTGGCTTGATTTTTTTTTTACCTTGTTTAGTTTTAAGTAGATAGTTGTTTGCAAAACCTTGTAAAGCTAGGATTAATTTCACAGGCATTAGCAGTCCTCCCTATTTTTCCATTTTTTAATGCCCTTAGTCTAACTTTATAACCACATGTGCATTTTCAGGCACTACAACCAGGAGCCTTGATGGTAATTACTGCTGTCAGCATCACATCTGAAACTCTACTTTGTCCTCTTTGCAAATACAAGTGAACCCAAAATAACTCCTTGGCTTCTCAAATAAGTCAACTATATTTGAGGCTCACATAGTTGCCAGTATTCCTTTCCTGAGGGTATTAGAATCCATAAGAACTCAGGATGAATGTGTGAGCAGTTGCAGGCACTGGTGGGTGGGTTCCTCTTGCAGCTGTTCATTCCAGGAGTCTCTTTGTGCCACTGCCTCTTTTTTTGTGTTCTTATGTCTAAGAATGGTCTCCTGGTCCTTCCATGGTATGTACTCCAGCTGCAACTTAATTTGCACCCTAGTGAAATTCCTCAGGGAATTTTCATGATAGTGTGGGCACTGATAAACACCTGCTTGGCTGGGGGTATTTTGGGGTGTTAGGGGGGCGGTGGTGGCCACAAAGCCAGGAATAGCTGGCAAGGCTGTTCTGCTTTCTTTGTATGCACATATTGCTTGCCAAAGGTATTATTTCACTCAGCATTGCCAAGCTTTTTTATTTATTTTTTTTTGTCATAACATGCAAATTTTGTGCCTTTTTCTGTAGTAGTGAGAATTTTGAGTGAAAACACAGATATTCCATATGGAACTAACTGAGATGTTAAAAACATCCTGGCTCGGTGAGAGAACACTTGGAATTAGGAATTTTTCAACAAATATAGATGTATTCAAAATTTTATTCTCTCTGAGCTTCATGTAATCTATAACAGGCTGAATGCAAGGTCTGCAGAAGAACCCCTGATGCTGCAGTGTTCTGGGCTGTGGTTCCTTCATTTACACCAATTCTTTTTTGAAATATACACAGAATAAATTTGAGTTAAACAGCATTATTCCCATTTATATGGAATCAATCACACATAGCCCAGAGTTAAATACACCAGAGTCAGTCTGGGGAGATGTCCTTGTCACTGAGTTATAAACCCACATGTAACACCAAGAGCACAGTAATTATCTCACAATATCCAAAGGCTTTGAGTCTTCAGCCTGTGCTGCAGTTGGGACTTCCCTGTGGGGGTGCTGGAGGTGGTTTTGGATTGTGAATAAGTTGATATATGAGACCACTTGACAGCTGCACTTTGTGTACACAGAGCTGTCCTTACCTTGGCATCTTCATCAGAGCCACCAGTCAGATCTTTGGAGGGCTGGCCCATGTTTTACTCCTGTAGGGGTTTGTCATTTGTGTTGCTGCTTGTGCCTGTTTTCTTCTCCAGAAGGAAGTGCTCTGTGTTCCCTACAGACTGGCAGATTCAGGAAAATCATTTCTTTGGATTGCCCTTGAGCCACGTGCTAGAGGGATTTTATAACTGTGACATGTAGAAACTTTTGTTTTAATTACAAATTTGGTGTGGGGAGCAACTTAGCCAAAGGGAGAGGTTGAAAATAGGAGAGTGGAAAAATCTGCCTCCAGGCTCTACATCCCTGTGCTACCCTGGGTTTAACGGTGTTAACTGCAGATTCAGCAACTGCTCATGTGAAAAAGTGATATTAGAAAATCATCTCATGTAATATTAGAAGGGAATTAATGCAAATTTATGAGAAATAAGGAACACCATGTTACCCCATCTGCTCTGAGCAGACCTCAGGCTAATGCTTTACAAACCACAGTTTGGTGTTCCAGCATTTCAGATCCCAGTGTGTGATTGTTTCTCAACCAACTTGGATGCTGCAGTACTTTTTCTGTTGGTTTTAGGAGGTCAAAAGAAAGAACCAGTAAGAATGAGCTGAAAAAATCAGAGACTTCATATGAATATTGGTGAAGTTGTGATTACAATTTGCCTAGCTTAATCTAGTAAAATCTTTGTCCAAGCTTCTAATAATTTTTTCCCCTCAGTGATTAGTCTCAGAGACAGATATTTATTGTTATATGCAGGTTTTGAGCTGTCAGCCCGGGTCCATAACTAATAAAACCATAACAACCACCGAAGTAATAGTTAAGTTATGTGGATTTGTAGCATTTCAAGTGATGAGCAAACCATTCCAGTGTATTGGCATTTGGCCACTTTGCTATGTAATAGTGTTTTTAATGAAGAATTGCCGTGGCAACAGATCTGGAGGACATTGGGTAGCCCTTTGCTGCTGACTCTTGGAAATAAAACAGACTTTTAGCAACACATGTGTAATGTCTGAAGGTAAGGTAACCCAAAATAACTGCATCTGCTCCACTGGGAATGTAGTGTGGGACACATCGAGCCAAAGTCTGACTTACTGACTTACCAGTTTAATCCTTTTGTGAAAGTGTTTCTGGATGGTGAAAATAGTAATAAGTGCAACAGTTGAAATCTGAGAATAAAATAAAGGAAACCTGAAAGAAACTGTATTGCAGATGAATTTAAGCAAAAAAAGAAGTCAGTTATTTTAAAGGCTTTAAGAATTCTAGCTCTATAGGAAGTGCTTCTGGATGTGTTGTTTCAATAAAAGAAGTTTTTGGGGAAGGAGGATGCAGTGAAGATGAAAAACTTCACTTGCTCTTCTGAAGAACCAACAAGTGAAAAAAGACACGAAAAGCAGAAAATGAAACAAATTCCAGTGAAGTTAAAATTTGGGGTGTTTTTTTATTCATGGACTTTTATTTAGAACAGTATTTCTTGGTGACTAAAACATTGAGCATTTGTTACATAAAACAACCAAGTTAAAAACTTAACAGTGTTTAGATCAATATAGCAAAGTAGTATCATAAGATAGAGAGATCTTCAGAAGCCTATAAAAGAAAAGGGAAAACCTCTGGGCAAGTTTTTTTTTCTTCTCCCAGGTCATTGTGGCTGATATTTGAAAGTCCACTTCAAAGGCAGAAAAATGCAGTCACCTTTTTATGTGTTAGTGGGTCGTAAAGAGAATTTACTCTCACAGTATTCTAATGTCATGCCTTCCAGATGAAGTACTATGTTCAAGTATACATGAAGCACACTTTCAAGATGTAAATGGAATCTAAAAAAGTTTTGGGTTTTTTTTTATGTTTTAAAGATAAAAACACAGACATTACTGTGAAGGATAACACGGATGATTTCTGCCTTCGAGACACATTGAGCATTGCATCAACAGACTCCTTTGTTTCCACAGCTGAGGTAAGACTCTGAAAGATTGCTTTTTTAAAGATTTATTGAGCTGTCTGAACAGTGAACAGAAGAATCCTGATTTTTTGCTAATCACTGTAAGCAAAAATGTATTCTTCTTATGGGAAAAAAAAAAGGTGTATGCAGAAGGCTCTGTATATTTTAGAGCTGGGGTTTTTTTGTTTGAGAGGAAATCATTGGAGGTTGACAGCTCCCTGTTTTAGTGTGTTCCATGCACAGTATGGAGGCACCAGCTCGAGCTGTAACTCTGCTCTTGCACCAAGAGGAAATTATTAAACAGGAACCAGAGGTCTGAGACTCTGTTATGGAAAACCTGGGGTCGAGCTGGTAAGGAAAACTCGTCTGACTGTGTGAGTGGGGTGTGGGGAGTCAAATGGGGCTCCTGTTGGATTAAATGCAGCCACTGCTGGGAAGGAACCTCAGTCCCAGCAGTGAAAGTCTCTGGATCTGGGAGTGGGAGTGCCAGGGAGCCTCTGGAATGGTCTGACAGGGAGAATTCCTTAACAACATGACATACTTCATCTAATTTCTCTAATCTTCTTCAATAAGACCACAAAGGATACGTAAAGAAACAATCTTTGGATAACAGGATATTTTCTATCAGCTGAAATCTGCTGCAGCTCCCTTGAAGTGTTTGAAGAATCTCATATGCAGTGACACATTTACTGAGTGAGGAACATCTCCTGTTGTGCTCTCTGGGGAGCTGGAGGGATCTTGAAGAGCACTTTTCTCCAAATAACAGGAAAGGCAAAGTTGGCCTCGATAGATACATTTAGTGATAGATACTGCTCTCATAGATGCACTGCAGCTAAGCTGCTAAACTCAGCTGTAAAAAGAGAGAATTGCATCCACATGCTTTGCAGTTATCATCTGACTGTTATAGGGTTTGGTTTTCCATAGCACAATTACCTTGATTCAGTAACTCACAATAAATTGTGATTACCTTGATTCAGTAATTCACATCGTTGTGATGCCTAGCATTCATTCCTAACAAAGATTGTATCTGTAGAGGCCAGTTACTCTTCCCTGTAATTTGGACAAGACCACAATTCAAACTTGCTTCAACTCTACCAGCTTGTGAGAGGAGCTGTAAACCACAGTAGTTTGTACATTTTGTTTCTTTTTTTTTTTCCCTATGAACTTTCATAGTGTTTTTACAAGTATGTGAAGATGCTCAGTTGGGTTGCTTGGCTTAAAAAACAAAAACAAAAAACAAAAGCAATCAACCAAACAAACACCCAGAATGTATCACCTCAGTGGAATCATCATCCTGTCCTGGAGCTGTATTGTCCCAGTGTGTGCTAAGGAAATGTTTAAGTTAAAATTGGCAGTGTAATTGTCTTTACCTATACTGAAAATATTCTCCACATTCTGATACCTCAGAGCCACTTCTGTCAACTCTTTCCTCCAGGACAAAGTTATGAAGGTTTTCTCTTCCTTTCCAGCTGTTCTGTCCTTTGCCAATAGAACAGACTCTCCTTTTTCAGATTTTATGGAATAATCTAGTGAAATTCTCAGCTGACACAAGTCCTGAAGACTAACAAAGCATGAATAACTTGCAGTTTAGTGTTTGAGCCAAAACACCACCAATGTTCTGGATTAAATATGAGCCACTAGGCTTGAACTACAGGGTCAGTTCACTCCAGCAGTGGGTACAGGACATCATTGTGTGCTGCAGGTAGAAGGAAGCTGTGGATGTTCTTGTACAAATATACTGTTACCTGGATTTAACGTTTTGTCCATCCTTTGGGGGGAGAAATGCCTCACATTAGTACTGCAAATAATTATGGCAGTGAGAAGGAGCAATAACTACTTCCCAGTGTGTTCAGCTCTTAGTGGAGAACAGTTATAGCTGTGATATAACTGGATTAGAATTGACATACTTATTATAGACATGATGATATCAAGTAGCTTCTTTTTTATCTACTTTTTTCACTTTCTTGTTCTTGCACTAGCAAAACAGTGAAATGTTTTAGTTTAGGCTCAGAGGTCTGAGGCTTTTCCAGCTTTATCTCAGCTAAGGGCCAAACAGGCAGTTGTTCTTTCATCATAAGCTCGCTGACTGCAGTTAAAATATTAATAACTGCCCTAAACTCCATGTCGTGATAGAAGTGTTTAGCAAGGCTTTTAAATCTGAAATTCATATGTGATTTTGCCCTACCAGGATTAGTAATTTCTCCTTGCAGGAAATCAGAACGTGGCACCATTTTTTGTGGTCACATCACGCTGCAAGTTGTGTGTTGACAGTTCCTTGTCTTCCTCCTACATTGTGTCCTGTCCCAAGGAGCAGGACTCTGGTTTTAGAGGCTGGAAACTGTTTCAGTGCTGACACACAGACCAAATTTAGCTCAGTGCCCTCAGGAGAAATAACTGTCACAAACCAAGACACAGATGCTTGAATGGAAGGTGATGGGGGCACTGTTTAGGAGGCAACAACAGTGTCATGCTGTGTTGTACGAGGACAAAATCTAGGAAGATGGCTTTTAAGGAAAGAGCTGTACAAAACTGGGACAGCTGGCAGAGTTTAAGTCATGTGCCCTTTTGGTGAGCTCTGCAGGATGGCAGGAGTGTGTGCCAAAGCTTCCTCTTGGCTGGGGCTGAGAATCAAGAGGGTGCTGAGCACCACACATCTGATGACTTCTCACCCGGAGTTGTGCCTGCCTGGACACCCGCAGTACACAGGTGCCTGAATCCTTACAGAGACAGTTTAGACTCAGTTGTCATCCCCAAGCCCTGACAGACTTCTGCTCTTAAACACCCTCAGGCTCTCAGAAGTACTGCAGAAGGGATGGTAAACACAACTATTTTCCCTAATTAAGTTATTAATACTGTATTCTGTGATAAATAATGGTATTTTCTTCCCTGTTTGAGCCTGTCTGCCATCAGCTTGTGTTGAGGAAGGTTAGTATCCTTTTCGTAGTCTTGCTCTCCCATCTACTGTGACCAAAATAGCTGCTACCCTTGGCAAGAACACAGCCCTGAGTGTGCCACATAAAGGCCTCTCCCCTCTCTTTCCTGGCTTCTTTTCCATCTTCCTGAGAGAGGCTCTTTCCTGCTCTCCCTGAGCTTTGGTGCTGCCTCTCTGTTGTCAGTGCACATGCATTTATCATATCTTATTTTCATATCTCGACTAGAGTTGAATCTGCAGTTCTATTATCAAATAAACTTTGCTTTCCTTTTTAAAATGTTAACTACATCCGAAGCTTGGGAGATTTTTTAGACTTGTGAATAAAACCTTAGCTGCTCTTTTTTTTTTAACAGCCTTCCTGTTTTCCTCCAGATCTTCCAGATCAACACAATTCAGTTTATTAAAGTACTATCTCAAGTGTTTTAGTTAGTATCACCATCTCATCTTCCAACTTCCAAAGCATGTTTCACTCTCATCCTGTAACTACTTATTTAAAAAAAAAAATAAATCTTTTCTCTGAATGGCTTTGTCCTTTAAAGAGACCATCATCAGCCTTTTTAATATAGGGGAAGCATCATTTCTCAGAATGTAAGGAATGCTGACTGTTACAGTGAAGTGACCTTTTTATTAGGGGGAGCAAGCAAGAATTCCTAAAAGGTCTAGCATTGTTTATTTTTGTTACATTCACGTAGGTGGTTATTTTGGTAGTCAACAAGGCTTCGATGCACAGCTGAGAATTTTTTCTATTTATTAAGAAACAACTTGTGAGTAGCATATGAGGGTACTGAGCCTGTTCCAGGGAATCTCAGACTTAAAAACTCTGGCAAGTTCCAGAGGTTTGGTGCTTTACAGCAACGATTTCAGCATCTCTTCCCTAGCAGATGCAGCCCTAAAGCTGGAGTGTCCAGAGAAAACTGATTAGCACGTGAACAATCCATGTTGTAACCTTCAGAGACACAAGGAAGCACCACAAGCTTAGACACGAATTAGCACTACAGGCTTTGGAGTTTTGGAGGTGTGTCCATATTATTTCAGCATAATGAAGTCAGGTGTCCACTGCAGGTCACCAGAAATGTCCTGTGCTGTGGTCACCGACTGCGCCGTCTCTCTCGAGCCTTGAAGGGATGGAAGTCAAGCCTTCCAGGACGAGGTTGCTGCTGCTTTAGGGTCATGAAAACCCTGAGATTTGCTCAGTTGTTTAGAGCATGGTGCTAGTAAAGCCAAGGTTTGGGCTTTGATCCCTGTAGGGGCTGTTCACTTAAGAGTTAGTCTGGATCCTTGTGGGTCCCTTCCAACCCAGTGAAACCTGTGGACACACCCCACCCTGAACTGCAGTCACCTTTTTATCTCTGCTTTGTCTGCATTTTCATGTTCTTCTCCATGTAACCCCACATGACAGTGAGGAAGTAGCAGACATTTGGGGGCTGGCATGTCAGGGCCATCCTCACAACCCTCTGCCAGCACTGTTGGCTCTGGTGGAGCACCTTGCCATCCTCAGAGGTGTGGGAACATGACACTGGCTGTGCGAAAAGGTGTCCACTAGAGAGTGGTTTGGTCTCATTGGGATTTTTTTAGCCAAACAAAACAATTTAAAATGGAACCTGACAGTTTATGGAAGGAATTGTATGTATTTGCCAGAAGTAAAAGGTTACTGGTATGAGTGACTCAACCCCCACGTGTAAGTTCCAGCAAATGAACACCATCTAACAGTGTGTGACATTTGTCAGAACACCAGCTCTGCACTGAAATCTCTGACTTTTTTCATGTCCTTAAATGTTTAGATGGACAAAAGCAGGTACTGGCACTTTCCCTGCAGCAGGAAAGCCAACTTGGCCAAACTGTTGCTGCAGTGTGTGGAGAAGGCACACTGGGATCATCTCACCAGCACTTGGCTGGGTGTCCTCGCTGACAGGAAAAGCTTTTCAGCATGTATTTATTTGAAAATTTTAATGGAGGTTTGATACAAAGTTATACTTGAATCTGATTTGTTTAAATCATTCTCAAATATAGGGTAACTTTTTATATAGTTCGATTACTTTGACAGTTACTTTTTAAAGACGTTTCCAAGCTATGTTTTTATAGCCTAGAAACACAAGTTTGTTTGCCCCATACAGGGTATTAAAGAAAAAAAAAGATAATTAAATATATATATATAAAATTTAAAAAATAATAATTTTTTAAAAATAATTTTTTGGTCATTAACTAATCTGAATGATGTGTAAGCTTTTTTCTTTTGATTATTAATAATATGGTATAATGTTTATAGTGGAAATTGTAGCTAGCCATTGTTTTGTTGATTAAATATGATACCCTGTAAACAGGAGTTCTCTGTTATTTATGTGCTTTGATTTATTAATCTGGTTTTGGTTTTTTTCTTGCTTTAAAAATGTCTGTGAGTTCACCTTAGTTTATGCAATAATCACAGAATTAAAACTGCCAACAATGAAAACCTTTTTGGGAGCCTGTCATATAAAATTCTGAGTGCTCATGCTTCATACAATGTGCTTTGGTAACTAGCAGACATATTTCCCAGCGAAACAAAAACAGGGGTGGGAGGATGTTACTATTTCTGGTTTCCTAAAGATCTACATGATGCAATCATTCTGTACTTTGTGACCTGGCAATTATTTTCTTTTAACAGCTTGGAGACCCATTAGATTTAACCAGACAATTTAAGAACTTACCTAGGCAAATTAAATATAAAATTAAGCTACCTCCATAAGTTTTGAAACTTGAAACTGTGGCTTTCAGATTCTAAGAGTTACAAAGTAGGTCTTGCGAGGCGTGGTGTATTTATTCTGTGTACCAGCTGAGTGTTCTTTTAAGCAGATGCAGAAAAGGATGCATCTATCAGTAGAGTATCAGGAAAATTCTTGAATTTGTTTTTATCTTTACAAAAAATACGTTGTCAAGCTCTGTAATGAACTTCCAAACGATTTCTTTGTCAGCTTACAGAGCACAGGGAGATCCGTAACACGTACGGGCTGGATTCCCTTTGCCACTGCCCCTTGTATGAAGAAGCCATGCACTTAGCAGAAGAAGGCAAAATATATTCACGAGTGTTAAGGTACTGATTTATGTCTATTTAACTATTTTCCAGAAAAGCAAAAGTTAAAGTTAAATATTCTACCTAGAAACCATTTTTTTAGGAGTTAATTGCACTAGGTATTTTTTCTAAGAGTTAGACTGAGATGACTGTTCTGGTGCTTCTTTTCCTAATGGTCTTTGAAAACTTTTCTGTTTTGTGTAGGACTGAAATGTTTGAATGTCTAGGAGACAGTGACTTCCTTGCTAAGCTGCACTGTATTCGACAAGCTTTTCAGGTAAAGAGTGAGGAGGGTGATTTGTCTGTCTGGTTAAGCCTAAACTAAAGTACATGGCATTGAAAGTACTCTCTGTGCCAGCATTTTTATAACTTGCTCTGGAATTAAGTATTTTCTTGTTGCCTTTACATTTCTATAGTTCTGAGACGAGATGAATTTGCAGAGGAGTCCCAGTTTTATGATTAGCTTTGGAAGCTTTGCACCAAAGGCTTATTAGGAGCTGGTCCACCATACCAGGGGTTATAATTATCTGAAATGTGATTGGAGTGTTTAAGGTCACTTTAGTATAACCTGTGCATGAACATGTCTGTATTTTCTGAACCCTTTTCTAGGTAATTCTTTCAGAAACAGCAAACAGAATATTTCTTGCTGAAAGTGGAAGAAAAATTTTGTCTGCTTTAATTGTGAAAGCACGAAAGGTAAAAGGCTTTTTTTAACTAATGTTTTATTGTTTATGTGACTCCTACCACAATTCACTTTCCACTGCAAATAAACCACATCTCTCGTTGAGTTTGCTTGATACTCGTTGCTTTTACTTTACAGAATCCAAAGAAATTTGAAGATGTCTTTGATGAAATGATATATTTTTTGGAACAAACAGACCACTGGGATAATACCGAAATGGAACTTGCTGCTAGAGGAGTGAGTCTGAATTTCTGAAAAGTGCTTTTACCCTTAATAGGATCTAAAGGATCCTATTGAGCCATAGGATCTAAAAATAAAATTTTACAATTCAGAATTGTGGGAAAGGCAGCTCTTTTTTTGTTTGTATTGCTGATTTAGAGAATTGGCATCCACCAGTTCAGCACCAGAAAGTACTTTTTTTTTTTAACTTCTCCATAGTATCTTTAATGCATTTGAATGTGGTGCATGCTGAATTCCACTGCTGAAAGAGAAACTAGGTTACTTAGGTCATCTTTTCCTTTCATACAGGTGAAAAACCTGAATTTTTATGATGTTGTTCTGGACTTCATATTAATGGATTCATTTGAAGATTTAGAAAATCCACCTATATCCATACAGAATGTAGTCAATAACCGCTGGTTAAATTCCTCTTTTAAAGAAACAGTGAGTATTCATGTGTAATGTTCATACCAATTAATCTGCAGGATGTGGATGGTGTGATCAATGTAAGTGTGTTGTGAGCATTCTGATAGAAATTTCTGTGTCTGCTGAAACTGTTCTGGTGCTCTGTGCTTTGTATCCTTAAAGTACAATCTAAAAACAAGAATAAATCAAACAACTGCAGGATAAAGGCTGTGTAAAGTCCAGTTTAGCTTCCAGTATAACTGAGTGTGTACCTGAAATATTCCTCAAAAGAATTAAACAGATTGTATTTTATCATAACAGCAGTTGAAAAGCTACAAGTCTGGGCCCAAAACATACAGAAGGATTGAATGTATCAGAGAAAATACTTCAGCTTGTCCTGCAAAAATTAGTTTCCTCTGAGGAAGTAGAATTTTAGAGGGGAGGTTTCACTTAGCCACGTCTGAGGTATCCAGGTTTTGGTTCAGAGACCAGAGATTTAGCAACAAGGCACAAAGCTGCAAGGAAACAAAAGTGAACTGATACAGTGCAGGCATTCAAATGTTGATTGCAATTCATGATTTCTCAGCTGGGCCTGTTTATTTGTCAGATAGACCTGTTAGGGACACAGGCTCCTGCCATGGTCAGCTGGTACAGATACTGCTGTCATTTCGTCCATTTTTGTCTGTAAAATGCCAGTTTTCCTTTTGTTTTTGTCTTTCAATTGAAACATTCCCTCTAGAGAGAAAAGTGCCGTGCATGTATTTCTGTAATTCTGGGGTAACACTGGCTTTGTGAATAGTTAATTCTCCTGCAGCACTGAAGGAGAGTCAGATGAGGATAGGAACAAACTCTGAGGGGAAAAAAGCCCAGTACTGATATCAGTATATTGTATTTCACAGGTCCATATTTGGACAAAACTCCTTAACTGAATCTGAAGCTATTGCAAGAATGTTTTTGCTTAAATGAAAAAGGACATTTCAATGTGTTCACATTCCACATAATATCTAAAATAGTTACTTATGTCTGAGCACATTTTAGTATATAAGAGGCTGGTCCTCAGTTAAACCCAGAGAGAATTGCTAACTGTTGTAACTGTAAAATCAGTCAGGGATGCCAGATTACATTTGAATTAAACTGAAGAAAATGTTGCAAAGATAGATCTGAAATGACACGTATGAACTACATATAGATTTGGTTATTTGTATCAGCTGCTGTTTTGTAGTTTTAAACTTTGTGTTATCACAAGGTTGAAACTGCAGAAAATACATGTCCCCAAAATATAGAAATACAGTATTCTGCAGCTGAGTTCTTTTGAGATGAAAAATGACTTGGGCTTGCTTTTTTTTCTTTTAACAATTAGGCTGTAGCTTCAAGCTGTTGGTCAGTACTGAAGCAGAAAAGACAGCAAATGAAGGTAAGTTGCCCTTCAGAATTATGTGGAACAAAGTTATTGATCGGCTCCTAAGAATTTGAAGTTCAGACAAGAGGTTCCCAATTGTGGAAATTTAGCTCATGGGGCCCTAACACCTGTTTTTTAGCAAAAACTGAAAGATTTTTCAACCTAGCTTGGGTCCAGTCAGCAGTGGTGACAGTAATTCTGTTCAGGTTACCACAGCCCTGCTGTAGTAAGTGTGTTAGGCTTTTATGAAGACTTAATGTTAAATAATGGAAATTTATACTAAACTTACTGTGTAACTTCTGTCTCCAATTTTCCATCACTTAGGTGCCTGATGGATTTTTTGCACATTTCTATGCTATATGTGAACATATCAGCCCTGTTTTGGCGTGGGGCTTTTTGGGCCCTAGAAATTCCCTTTATGACTTATGCTGCTTCTTCAAGGTTTGCAACTTTTTTTTTTAATTACCACTTATATAAATGAAAAAAAATATCTTCCTGATTAATATAAATTAATATTTTATTTATAAATATAAACATTTCAATTTTCCTAAGGTTAGGGCTAACAGTAAGAAAGCATGAAAACTAAATATTTTAAAATATTTTAAAAACATTATTAAATGTTTTAAGCTTAGAACTGTTTTGCAAAGTCTGTTTTAGCACACTTCTGTCTCAGCACCAAAATGGATGCTTGTAGGAAACATGTAAAAGAAATAACTGCTGGTAAGTGAATACAAGTTTTTCTCTTTATTTTTTTCCCCTGGCTAGGATCAAGTGCTTTTCTTCCTCAAGGACATTTTTGATTTTGAAAAGGTGAGATACTCCAGCATGGAGAGCCTGGCTGAGGATCTCACCCAGCTGCTGATCCGACACACGGAGCTGCTCATGGCTTACCTGGGAGCAGATTCCCTGAGACACGTGGGGGCCTGTGTGAGCTCTCATGGGCACGTCGTGCCCAGCGGGCTCTTGGAAGCAAAAGTCCAGTAAGCTCTGAAAATCCATGACAAATGCCAGGGAGTGCACGTTGGGGTGCTCCTTCCCACCCTTTTTTCTCTAAATGCTGAAGCTACACCATGGCTCTCAGTGAGCAAGCAACTGGAAATGCATCACGTCACTACAGTGTGGAAAAGGACTCAGGGAGGTTAAATGTACACCTATGAAAAGAAATGGGGAGTGTGTTATTGTATATACCTAAATTAATTTTGCAGCTCAGCTGTCGCTGTATTTATACTTCATGTATCCCAAAGCTTTTTTCTGTAATATTTGGGTAAAGTTTATTTATGAAATACTGTACTTTTGCACAGATGATTTGTGAGTGAAGCTGATGGAGTTGTTCCCATTTAAAGGCTTACAGTACAAAGTGTTCATTGCAGAGTCTCATCATTAGGTGTCTGGAAGGTGTTTTGCCTGCAGTCTCTGATTCATGTGACACATGCAATAAAGGAATCACACTCACAAAACTGAACATGTTGCCCCTGCCCTGGGATTACATTTGTGTGGGTGTAAGCATCCATTCTGTACTGCAGTGCAAGGGAGCAGTGCAGGAAATGCAAGCGCTGTTGGGGCAGGAATGACTGCCAGTATGCATTTTTTTACTTTATTTTGTTTTAAAATATCTAAACATCATTAAGGTGTTTAAAAGTACTTATTTATATTTTAAAAGCTATGCTAGCTTCACCAATTAATTTTAAAACCTTTCCTTGTTCTAAAACTGTTACTACTCTATGTGGTGGTAAATTAACCAATAGCATTCTCAGTTCATATGTAGCATTTCAAAATATATTTTTAAATAAGTATGTATGGTAAGATTTGTTAATCATGAAACAGAATTGAAGGCAGTGTTTTATAATTTAAAGCACTTCAGTCTTCCTCCCTTCTCTGTGGGAAGTCAGGTGTCTATTTAAGAAATTCAAGCAGTTGTGGCCATCTGTGTGCAGTGTGAAACTGTGGCTCAGGCTGTGGAACCCTGAACTTCAGGCAGCACAGTCAGAAAGCCTGAGGGAACTCACAGTAATGTTTTTTCCTGTTCTGGGGGTAATAAATAATGATGAGGTATAATCTTTGAATTTCTGTAAACTGAAGCAATGCTTCATAATTAGTTTAGGCTCTTAAACTACACTTACATATGCTTTGCCACACAGAGCCAGCCCACAAGAATTGTCCTGTGTCAAATACAGAGTAAGTAATTACAGAGCAATTCCAAATATTCAGATATTTGAGAAGCATGTTGTTAAAAATCTAAGATATCAAAACAATCCTTGACTGGAAAAATGTCACCTTTTGTTGCAAACACAACCCAAAATGACAATATCCAAGAGGAGGGCCTGTGTAATTCATAGATTTTACCGAAGCCAACGTTTTGCTCCTTCGTTGTACTCATTTGATAAGTACAAAAATGATGAAAATGTGTCATATGACTTGTGTGAAATGCCAACTGATTATAATTTATTTAACAAAGAAAAAAGTATACTTCTATGTGTAATAAAACAGAAATTCCAAATGCTGCTCTTGGCCTGTTTCCACCGTTCAAGTTGCTGAGCTTGGCACTGTGCTCCGTGCTGGACTTTTTTCTTTTCTCTGCCATGTCTTCATTGTGGGCATGTGAAGTTTTCTTCACCTATCTCAGCTTTTGAGCAGATAAGTATGTTTAAGCTATCTGTGTTTTGGCAGCTTATTGCAAGTCTATGAGTGAAATTATGTGGAACAGTAAAGGTGTCTTGTTGGGCTCATAATCAATAGGAATAGTAGCAGAGTAAGTGGCATATTCCACAGCAAATGCACTAGCTGTAGGTAGCAAAGGAAACTGTCTCTCTGGTCTAACAAACTGATGTGAAGAAAATTACACCTTAACATACATCTCAGAGAAACAAAAATGCACTTTTTCACAGAAGTAAATGTATATTGAGATTTTCATGGTTTTTACAAAAAGCTTTTGAACAAAGTGCAACAGCATTGCACAGGAGGTTGTAAATGTTTCCAGATACTTTAAAAGTTGGTCTTCTGTCAAAAATGAAAGGATTTTTTTTTTTAAACAGATGAATGAGAAGGATCTAAAGAAACACCAAAATATTTAGAAAATGAGGAAGAACTTGATAATATCTGACTTAAAATAGGAGCACTTCCATGCACTCGTGGAGCTCTCAGAAGTCCACGGAATGGGGTTGGAAGTTGAACTGATGTCTTTCCCAAAATTAGAAACACAGGTTCTGGTTGTTGTAAGATACCAACAAATATTTGAATCAGAAGCAGTTCAGAAATGAAGAGCGAGGAAAGAGAGAAAAAGAGAGAGGAAGAGGGAAATGTACATGTGGGTAGGCTTTTGATCCCCTTTGGCTCTTTTAGGACAAAAAACCATTCATCTATTCTGTCCTTTCTAACTTCAAATGGGAGATGAAGGTCTCCTTGTAACATAGAACTGGAGTCAGTTCTGTTAAAAGCTTCACCTGAGCTAGCAGGCGTGTCCAGAGTATCTGCTGATAACCAGCCACGTGGCCTGAGAATTTCAGAAGTGCACCATCTCTGAAAACACAAGTGCCAGAGCTGCAGCACAGCAGGGACAGGGTGATGCAGTTCTACTCTAGCGACTTCAAAATCAGAATTTCGTTCATAATCTCTAAATTTGGGTAGTTTTGAATGCCACTTTCCATGCTAATAAGAACAAGCTAAATTTCAAAGCCATCCTCTTCTGCCGTAACTGTGCTCCTAAAGTCAGAAATGTTGAATGTGTAGGGATTATACAAGAATCAAATATTTATATAATTTGTAATTTAGTTGTAATAATAATCTCACTTTTAATGTGTTCTTAATGATTATTATACATTTCTTTTGTAGTCTTTGGTTTCTATCAAACTGGACGCGTCAAACCAAGTGTCAGAGTAAGATCATTTGTGACCTTTCTATTGCCTAATGAAGTGCAGCTGTGTATATGAAATAAAATATTTCAGTGAAACAACTGTTGCTCATATAACTGTATCTAAAACTTGAATTCGCACGATTCTTGAAATCTGTTGCAAAATTATTTCATAGGGCAGGTGTTTTGATACCAGTTGGTCACCTTGAAATTGGAATTCGCTGCCTGAAATCAACAAAAAGCAACTATTACAAAATATATAAATGAAAAAAAATATTGAATGGCAACAGCTTTTGGGCTGTGCAGTTTAAATTGGGGAAGGTTCCTGTGCTGTCCTTCAAAAGCCAAACACATTTTGTCTTCGATGGCCGTTGTTGAGATCTGCACAGCCTAAAGTCATGTGGTTATTGTCCTAGTGTTTATAATCCAGCTGAAAGTCGGGCTCCAGTGTGACAGACACAACACTAGAGAGATAGGAAGAAGAAAGTTCTGCACTGGAGACCTTGCAGTTGAACGTGTAGGAAACAAGTCATCTTTAAGCAGGAAAAGGAATGTATTCAGATGTAATAAAATCGCGTTCTGCCACTGCTTTGTAAAGTTCCCGGAGAAAGGCGCTGCTTTGAGCCACCGCGCTCTGCCTCGCAGTCTGGCACTGGGGAGATTCCTCCCCGCTCCACCAGCGCTGTCACATTACTATTATTAGTTGATCGCTCTCCATGTGCCATAAACCGAGCGGGGACCTGACGGCCGTAGGTATAAAAACCTCCCCGCGGGCCGGGCCGGGCCGGCGGCGGCGGAGCTGCGGTGCCCGCGCTGAGCGGGGCCGGGCCGGGCTGCGGTGAGTGCGGGCTGAGCGCGGGTGAGCCCGGCCGGGGCTGCCGGAGCGCCGGCGGTGCCCGGGCGGGGATCTCTGGGACGGGGCCGAGAAGAACCGCGGAGCGCCGGAGCTGCGCGGGCAGGTCCGGCCCGGGCGGTGGGTCCCCGAGTCCTCCGTGTCCCCCGGCCCGGCCCGCGGAGCCCCCGCCCGCCCGCTGACCTGCGGCAGGGCCGGCACGGCCAGCACCGCGCCAGCCGCCCCGGTTATTTATAGCTCCGCGCCGCTTCCAGCCCAAAATTAGCCTGTTGGCGGGGCCGCTGCCCGCAGGGGGGTCTGGCAGCGCGGCCGGGCTGCGCCCCCCGCGCGGATCGGCGGGCGAGGGGCCGGGCACGGCGCGGGTCGGCGGGGCCGGGCCGGCAGGGGCAGCTGCCGCGGCGCGGGGATCGCCTGGAATGCGGGCGCCGGGCGCGCGCCGCGACTTTTATGGAAACTTGCGGCGGCGGCGGCGGCCGCAGCCAAGGGGCGCTCGGCAGCGCAGCCCGCCCGGAGCGCCCCGAGCCGCAGCGCGGGCAGGCGCAGGTAAGAGCGGCTCCGCCGCCGCCGCCGCGGGGCTCCGCGGGCTCGGCTCCCCCGCCCCGCTCCCCGCCCTGCCGCCCGCAGCCCGCCCCGCTCCCCCGGCGTGCGGCGAGGCTCGGGCTGCCCGCCCGCCCCGCTGACCCCGCTCCCCTCGCTCCCCTCGCCCGGACCCGCCGCGGCAGCGCCGTCTCCTCCCGCCGCCCCCTCACGGCCCCGCGCGGCGCCCCCGGGGCGGCCGGGCCGAGCACAGCCCACGGCTCTGGGGGCAGCGGCCCCTTCGCACCGCGGGGCCGCCGGGGAGGGACCCCGGGCTGGGGCGGCAGCCGCGGGCAGCGCCGGGGCGATGTCGCTGCAGCCAGGCGGGAGCGGGGCCGGGAGCGCCGGGCAGGGGCTCCGCACGGCCCGGGCCCCCCTCACGGCCCGGGCCCCCCTCACGGCCCGGGCCCCCCTCACGGCCCCCTCACGCTCCGGGCCCGGCGGGTGCGACCCGCAGCAGTTTAACCGCAGCCCCGCAGCGGGGGTTGTGTCCCGGCGGAGCGGGCGCTCCTCGGCCCCCCGGCCGCGATGGGCGGCGAGCGCGGGGTGAGCGGTGCGGGCAGATCGTCTGGGCTGTGCGGTCCGTAAGAGTTACTTCGAAATCCCATAAATGCCTAATTTTCGCAAACCGCGTGTCTGCACGTTCAGAGCAGTTCAGTTCTGTCGGTGTGGTTTTCAGCTGAGTGCGTCCCTTGGTTCTGCTTCACCCTGAAGGGATGGCTGTAAGACAGTGTGGGTTGGAAGAAAATATTGGGCTTCTGTGACAGCTTACAAGCTGTTTATTATCATGTTTGTTTTAGGTAAATAAGAACTTCTGTTAATGCAATAAGCATACTTAATGAAACGTGTTCATTCAAACATTAATCAGCAAGTAGCTGTATGGTAGAAAACAGTACTCTTAACCTTAGATCTCGGATCTTAAGAGACCTTAAATCTCTTAGAAAATTGACCAGTGAAATTAAATTGTAAAGTAATAATTAGTCTTATAAGAGGGCCAAGTGTAGTAATTAAGGAAGATACAGAAGTATGAGAACATGCCTAGTATATGTAGAAAGAACAATCTGAGTCAAGAGCCTATCTTGAGCTCAGGATATAAGAGCTGGGTAGATGGTTGAGGGAATACCTTCTCTAACTGTTTTTGGAATGTATTAGATGAGCGGTTTCCTCAGTGAACGAAGTCAGACGAGCATCTACCATAGGTGGTTGAAGTTGGCTGTGGGGAGGTGGAGGGCAAAGCTGATGGCACTGGGAGGGCAGGGCAGGGCAGGAGGCGATGGAAGTGCCCCTTTGCTGTGCACCCGAGGCAGCCACAGCTGCTCAGAGGAAGGCTGTACACACGAGTGGGCTTTCACAGCACTGCCAGAGGGGGGGTTGCTTGAGTAGAAGCAGCAGCACATCTCGAGGAAGGCAGGAGACCTCTGCTCTGCAGCAGAGGCACCACACGGACCATGACCACCGTGGGGTGACCAGCCCTGTGTTCAGCCTGAGCTGGCCAGGAGGATTTCTGAGAAGAGGCAGATTGGCTGTGTCCTGTCAGTGGGGAAGGGAATATACAGATGGCAACAGCGCTTCATATCCAGTATTTTACCCCTTGTTTCAGCACCTTCATCTCTGAAGTCCTGTCAGTCCTTTCAGCAGAACTGAAATCACACTGTTGGTCCTCAGCTGCTGTGATACAGCAGGGGATGAAGGAACTATGGCGTGGGGCAAAATACGCTGATTTGTCTGTTGGGGACTTCAGTTCACAATTTACTGCCACCTGTGATTAGGATCAGCAGATACTGTGGAACATGAAGTCATGGGCCAGAAGATCCCAGCAGGATTTCCCCCTTAACAGAGCGCTCTCTCATCCCCCACTACCTTTGCTCTGGAGCCTGTGTACCCCATAACAGTAAGAAGAGAGTAAGGAATTAACAGATCTTTTCTACAGAGAAGGGTGATTTCATTTTTTTAACACTTTGGACTGTGTGGCACTGTTGCATTAAGAATGTCTATAGTTACATAAAGAAACACAGGCATCCCTTGTATTAAATATGCTTTTACAGGTAACAGCATATCTGTAAGGACTATTCTACAATATGAGACTCTCAATAAACGTTGGAGTGTGATAAATCCAGAGACTGAGGAAAAGATTGTGTATGAGATTTAATTAGCTGGGTCAGTTATTGGTGAGCGTTCTGGTCTTTAATTACAAAGACTTAACGAAGGAAATACAAGGAAGTGGAAGTAGTTTTGCATTTTGTATTATAGAAAATGTGAAGTTTAGACAGCTGGTGTTAATTGTCATAACTCATTGGCTTCAGTGGAGCTGACAGTTTATGCCAGCTCAGGATCTTCCCCTGTGCACGATAATTTTAGTACCTACTTCAGTATCTGTAATTTAGTACAACAACTGGTAGTGTCATTCCAGATCAGTTATGGCAAGGACATAAATGAGGAACACTTCCCCTCCTCTTTCCAGTTCTATTTAGTATTTTGTTTAATATTTTAACACTGTGTTTTCCTCTCCTTAGTTCTCTGGCTGCAAGTAGTGAGTTGCCAGCTCTGACAATGTGGTTTTCTTATATAATGGAGTCTTCCCTGCAAGCAGATCACAAAGAGGAGACAGATGGTAAACGTAACTTGGTGCCATGAAGGGCTTATTTATAACTCACAGGACCCAGCAGGAGAGCAGGGGGCCTCCCAAAAGGAGGCATCACAGAGGAACTGGACCTCTTTTAAAGTCCTGGCTTCATAGTCCTGCTGTAAAGAGTAGTGTTCAGTCCAGGGAAACGCTGATATTTGTCGTGTCTCCTGTGAGGATGTTTATCACACCTCTGAAAATCAGGAATTTTTTTTAAGAAAGGGAATTTTATTATTTATGGGAAGTCTGTTTTTTTTTTTTTTTTAATCTGGTTAAAGCTGCACAACTTTTTTTTTTTTTTTTTGTGGTATCAATTGAGGACTCCGACCTCCTTTCAGAAATGGAAATTAATTAAATTTAAGGAGATTAATTTTAGGACTTGTGAGCCATCAAAGCTGTGTCCCCTGGATGTTTTGGCTTTTTGTGTTCACTTTCTTTTGCCTGAAGTAAGGTTTTAGGGAGGCTGCATGAAAAATTGAAAAAGTGCTGTGATCAAAACAGCACCTTTCAGATCAGATCATATCGAAGGTGATTGCTTATCATTTACAGCAAACAAATAAGATAATTGAAAACACTTTTTTTTTACAGAACATTTCTAATCTGTTGCCTAGTTTCCTATGCATTATTGGTTTTGTATTAAATTTTCACTTGAACTTTGAGATTTTATTTTTTTTTTTGAGTGAGAAGCTTCAGTAAGGAGCTCTTACAGCTTCTCCTGAGATATGCTGATCTTGGGAAATAAAAGATGAGACTGCATCTTAAGCTTCATAATAGGAAGCAAAATAGTTTCTGAAGTACCTATACAAGTAGATTTGTGTTGCCTCAAAGAATAAGCATTACTTTTATTAGATGAGCTCTGGGGGAAAATTCTTACTGCAAAGCAAGAATACATATGTATATACACACAACTTAAAAATGTAACTGGTTCATCTCAAAAGGGAGTTAGTAGGTCAAGGTTTCTTGGGTTGGCAAATTTGTTACTGCATACTTTTGCAAAGCTATTGGCAGGTTAGGAAGTCACTGTTCTTCCATGACATGGAAGGTGTCAGGATTTCTCGATGTAGCCACTTGGGTTTTCCCAGCAACAAGACCTGGACTGTGACCCTTTCCTGGTGATCAGGCAGATCCAAAGGAGCATCAGGCCACAGCTGTAATTCCTGGAACAATGGTCACTGCCACACAAGCCAAAACTCAAGGAGTGTTCCTTTTTTTCTTAAACATTTTGGATTGTCTTCACTGGAATTTACTGCTCTGCCTCGAGGGGTGCCCAAGGTGTGTCCTGCTGCTGCTCCTGCTGAGGCTTAGTGGCCATGGAGAGGGATGGAAGTGCAAACATGGATGGTATCATGTTCAGCAATGCTCTGCTGCTTTATAGCCATATCTTTCAGCATCAAAGGAGCAGGTAGGATGACTTGCAGAGGCAAAATGCCACGGGGCCAGCTGGCTAACCTTCAAACATATTAAGAGCTGGTGATGCCAACAAACTGGAAAGCAGCCCAAAGTAATAGCAGATATGGCAGCATTCCACATGGCAGGAACAGCTCTGCCATCCTCCAGGCCAACGGCCTGTTGGACTGGCACAATTTTGGAAGTTCAGACAGCAGGAATCCACATGGAAAATTACTTCCAACATTTGCACTTTTAAAGAAAATTTCAGATTTGTTATCCCAGTGTCAAGGGGTTCAGGCAATTGGAGCTATCAGGAAGGTTCAAGACAAAGTCTTGGCTCATAAACATCTTACAATTAACTGCACATTCGGAACCGGACATTGGGAAGGTCTGTTTTCAAATGACTTTAAGGTGAAGCCACATCAACTGGGTTTGTTGCTGCAGTGAAGATTAGAGGTGCCCTTCTCTTGAGGTGTTCAGGTGAAATGGAATTTCTTGGGAAAGATTATCTTTGGGACTTACTTCTCTGCTCCAGCCCTGTGTGAGGGCTGCCAGGTCTCCCTGTCCAGTGCATGGATTGCACCAGTGCATGACATTCCTTTGTTTTCTGGTGGGTTCCTGGCCCTCAGAGGATTGACAGAGCACAGATAGCAGGAGCACTGCAGTCATGTTATGGTTTCTTTTCTCCTACAAGCTCTGATAGACTGGAAGGTGAAAAAAAAAAAGGAAAAGGGGGTGAAAAAAAAGAAAGAAAATCAAAAAGAAAAGACAAAGGCTTGCCCTGAACTTGAAGTGCCTTTCTGTTTGGTTCCTAATAATACAGTGCACTTTAAAATTTCTAACAACACACCAGAGCTTGGCTCCAAGCTGGTTTGGTTTTTTTTTTTTAAATGGAAATTAAAACCCAATATCTAGAACTATATAGAGGAGTTATGAGCATGAATAGTGAATCATAAGCTTGTTCTTTTAATTACTGTGGCACACTTAGAACCTATTCATGTCTTGAAAAGCCTCAGAGGACCAAGTGAAATTGTGATACATTGATTTCAGCCTATGCAACCTTATTTACAGGAAGATGGTTAAAGCATCATTTAAAAGGAAAAGGAAGGAATATAACTACAACTGTTTCTTTCAGGTAGAAACTGAAAGCAATCTTAAAACATACCAGGTGCAGAGCACAGTACAGTAACCATGAATGACATTGCACAGAAAACTGAGGTAGGTACCTATTTTAAAGTCATCAAAGCAATGGAATAATTTACTACTGATGCTTGCAAAAGTAATAATTACAGAAAAATTGTAATAGACAATTATACTGGAATGCTGCTATTGCTGTTATTTGATAGAGTCTGTGAATTATGTTCTTACTGTTATTAGAAAAAACATGGAGGGGGAAGGCAAAATAAAGGCAACAAAATATAAAGAAACTTACAGTGTTGATGGGGTAATTCTGGACATGTCACCTGGTGAAAGGTGAAAAATATGAAACATGGAATGTTTTCAGCCAGTTTTCTCAGTATTTATTACTTTATTGAGAACATTCCTGTCATCATCACTGTAAAAAGAGAAAAATTCCCAGCAGTTCTGAGAAGTGGGAACTTCTCCTGCTGTGTGGGCACCCAGAGAGTAGCACTGGCAAAGAAATGTCCATTTGCTGTATCAGTATCAGAGTCCTGCAACCTTTGCACTTTATAACATAAAATCACCGGGATTCTCTGTTTCTATAAATATTAAGAAAGTGAGCATGTAATGCACTGGGAGTTTGAAGTTAAGAAATACTACTATTTATTTAAAAAACTGTATATGGCTGCTGAAGTGTTGCAGAAACCCCCCCATTACATATTGTATTATACATCTATGACTTTATATCTGTTTTAAGTTTTGGGGGCAGAGGGGCTCTTTGGTGGCTGCTTAGGATTGAAAGCAACAATCTAAATCTGTAATTAATGTTTAAAGCCCCAGTACCTGAGAATGTCCGTTCACACAGTTCATATAGTTGTTTTGCAGCTCTTCATTGCAATTGCTTATAGCCTAAGTTTAATATAATGCTAAATGTTGTTTTGGTTCTTTTAGTATTTATTGCTATTTGTGGCTTAATTGATGATGGCTCATGGCACAAAGTTCCTAGTAGCAACTGCACTTCTGTTTTATGTTCTCACATTCTTTCTAATCCAGTCTATCAGAATATTTCTGTCCATCTGCTTCAACTTTTCTTTTTTTCTCTTATCTTCATTTCTTCTATATCTTCACCAAGATTCTGCTTTCTTCATCTAAACCCGTCCAAAAGTCCTATGTGCCCAAGCTTCACAAGGGCGATGTAAAGGATAAATTTGAAGCAATGCAAAAAGCAAGGGAAGAAAGAAATCAAAGGAGATCTAGAGATGAAAAGCAAAGAAGAAAAGAACAATATGTTAGAGAGAGAGAATGGAACAGGAGAAAGCAGGAGGTTGTTTTCTTTGCTAATATTTTGTGTTAATATTTGACATTCTGCCTGAAAATCTATTCACATTATTTTAAGACAATAACATTGGGATTTTATTAGTTATAAAGACAGTTTATTTTCTGTGTTTCATCAATTAGATGAAAGAACTGCTCGCATCTGATGAAGACGATGACACCAAATTATCTAAAACAGAAAAAGGTTATGTCCCAAAACTAATAGGTAAGAGAGGCCCAACTTTAAAGGCCCCATAAGTCACCTGACAAGTATTAGATGAAAGTATTTATCAGTGTATTTCACATCCACAGGGACTGTTAAAGGCAAATTTGCAGAAATGGAGAAGCAAAGGCAAGAAGAAGAAAGAAAAAGAATGGAAGAAGAAAGGAAGCGCAGAATCGAACAAGATATGATTGAGAAAAGAAAAATTCAAAGAGAATTAGCCAAAAAAGCTCAGGAGGTATGTTGATCTGATCACACCAGGCAGGGTATAATTGGAAGCAAACAGCCACAAATTAAAGTTTTGTATTGATCAGAAAGATTCAATCTTAAGATTTCTGATAGTGGTGATTTACGTGATGCTCAGTGGGATGGAGGTGGGAAATAACGTTCAGAGACTCTTCCTCTTCACTTCTTTACAGTAAATCTTTTTTTAAGCTCTAAAACAGCTACAGATGAAACCAGGCAGGCAAAAATGTGGCAGGAACCAGGCACAAATTTTGGTGTCCTATGCAAACAAGAGTTTACAGTGTTTGCTAAACTAATCTGAAAATGTTTCTTATATTTTACCAACTCTTACTTCTGCTTGTAACACGAGCCAATTGTTATTTAACCAAACGACAGTAATACTTAACTTGGGTTTGAATTTGTTCTAAGAAATGAAAACTAGGAGTCAGTTTTCTACTAAGGCTTTTAACATTGTTACAACTGTGCTTTTAACTGGCAATGTATCTACCATATTTTTAATCTACTCTGCAAGGCAGAAGGACAGACATGTAGAATTTTAGAATTAACGTGAAGCAAACACAGCATTTGGCTTTGGTGGTTTTTGCTTTTGTTTGGTTTTGCCTTTGTTTGCTTTTGTTTGGTTTTTTTTTTGTTTTGTTTTTGTTTTTTGTTTTGTTTTGTTTTGTTTTATTTCTGTTTCACACAATTCTGGAATGGTTAAATGAAGACTGGACATCTCAAGTACACTTCCCAGTTCAGCCCTGCCCTGTTAAAATGCTGTAGCATATTTTCTTTAGGATGTTTTATGTCGTGTTGCCTCTTCCTCCACAAGCATTCCAGCCAAGGTCCAGTCCTTATCACCCCTGGGAATTTAAGTGCTACCTACATATCTCTGATACAAAAAGAATTTCCAGTTCTGTGTTTGGAACTCTAAGGCAAAGAGCCAAAGTAATGTAATCCTATGAAATTCTTATTTAATAGATTGAGGACTTTAACAATACGGGAACTGAATCAGCAGCTGAGGTAATCAGATTTTTTTAAAGAAATGTTCACCTACAATTTTATTCACTTTTGTTTTATTGTTGTAATTTGGGTCGGGAAAACTTCGAAAAGGGCACACAAATACCTGCTTAAAGTTCAACCAAGGAGCTAACAAATTTTTAGAGTATATGGAACTATATGTCTGTTCTTGAAATCAGTATACTGAATTTTGAAAAAGAGCCTGCACTGTGAGTACTTTGTGGTTAGTTAAAAAGACCTAAAATGTAAATATTCAAAGCCACCAGAATCATTTGATATATATTGGTAATGATACTCTAAGTCCTCTGGCTTTGGAAAGAATCATCGTAAAAGCTCTTTGCCTTAAACTTGAAATTAAAAGGGGCTTCTGACAACATACAGATGTTTGAACACCTCACTCAGTGAACATTTTTTTTTTTTAATTGACTAATTTACCATTTGGATTTTAAGTCTTGAAAATAAATGTTTAATTTCAAAAAGCTGGGTCCAAAGGTCCTATTGTCTTTTACTAACACAAGAAAATCACACTCCTACTACAGTTTTGGAAAGCAAAAAATACCCCCCAGAATCCATTAGCTTTAACTTATTTGACAGTGTCCCTGTTAATCACGGTATTCTGTGGAGAAAAAAAAAAAAAAAGGTAAAATGTATTTTGGCAAGTAAGTTGCAAAAATAGCTTTGAATCAGCAACTTCCTTCAAAAAACAATTACTGTGCCTGAGAAATTACAAATTGCTCTCTAGAGCCACTGGCTTATTCCAGCCACAGTATTTCCTTTACAGGGTAAATGTTAAAACTGGAAGTGGAGTGTGGTTACAGTTGCTGTGTGTTCCAAATTACACCTGTTCTTTTCCAACCTATGAGTTTTTATAACTAACAGTTAGTGAAGATATGTAAAGAAATCAAGGAGTTTCCCAGCAGTTATGTTTAAACTATAATTCAGTCTTGACACTCTTCAGCTTTACAAGAAAAGCAGTGAGTGCCACAGGCAGTTGGATTTATTCTTGTGGTTAATACTCAGTACAAGTAAATCTTTTGGAAGCTTTGGTGCACACAGGTTAAACCAGCAGTTTCATTAAGAAATGAGTTTATTTATATGATATCTAATAAATATCTTTCTGGACAGGAAGGGGATGATTCACTCCTAGTTACAGTAGTGCCTGTGAAACCCACCAAGACACCTGGGAAGGTAAAAATAAACTGTGAGAACCCAGGAAAGGAGAGAGCAGAGGAGGAAGAAATGAAGAATGAAAACCAATCCCTGAAGGAAACCAAGTGCCTTTCGTCTGTCACGGTAAACCCCCCATCCCAAAACACCCACAGAGCAGATATTTATCAGCTTAAGATACAACTGTTTCATTTTCCTTACCCAGGGTGAGAATGAAAGCAGTGCCCCCCCGGAGTCTGTGTCTCCTGGGAAGCTGAAGGTGACATTTGAGGAGCTGGAGAGGCAGAGGCAGGAGAGCCAAAGGCGGCAGGCGGAGGAGGAGGCCCGGCAGCGGCTGCAGGAGGAGAGACGGGCCTTTGAGGAGGCCAGACAGCGAATGGTGAGGGCAGGGCTGCTCCTCAACAGGATCCTGCTTCTTTCTTACTCCTCAACCACATTTCGAGCTGTAAAAGAGTCTGAAAATGCCTTTTTGCAAGATGCATTTTTAGCCTTAGCTCAGTAATCACCCAGTATTTCATCGTGCTTTCCACATTCCTTTAGTCAACCCCACAAATACAGGTGCTTGAATTGTGCCAGCAATCTCAGTGGGTTTGATATCTACACTTTGTAGTCCCTTCAGCTGTAAGTCTTCACGAAGACTACTGTCTGTTGGGTTCTTAATTAGTGCTGCAGATGTTTCAGTGACCAGGTTTTGATGCAAACATTCTGTAGGAACAGAATCCCGTTTCTTATTCCCAGATTTATTTGTCACCATGGCTGGGCTTCGCGAACGAAGATTTGGGAAGGGCTCTACCCACGTTTGTTGCATTTATTTGTAAACATATAGAAATAAACATCAATTACAACTCTCCTCTTAGGAAGAAAGGGCAAAAAAGACAGACCAGCTCAGCTCCCTCGTATATATTGACATAAACAACATACCATAAATGACTTGATTAAGTCCCCAAACTGTCAGAAATGTGGCTCACAATTCCTGGTTTATATTACTTGCAGAACCACCTCCATATGTGTTCTTTATCATGAGGCAGAGTTACTTTAGATCACCTCTAAATAGACCTCACTGGAGTTTGTTCTTGGATCACACTGGAGGAATCACACTCACTATTAACCAAAGATCCACCAGACAGTTTAGTTCTGTATTTCCTCATTTTTACCACACTCCATTGCCAAAAGCAATTCTCAAGTTCTGTATTTGAATACTTTTCCCCTGTACAGTCATGATCACTCTGACTTTGTTAATTCACACAAAAAATTCACATACAAACAAGATTAACGAGAAACGAGGTTTTAATCTTCTGCAAAAACTGGGAACATATTATTTATAGGAATTTGCTAACTTCAACAGACTGCAGTTATTGAATGGACATTCTTAGACAAACAGATCAAAATCACTATATTGACTATACTTCAGACACATTCAAGAAATGTACATTCTACACACACAAACCTAAACAAACCCAACACCACAGAACCTCCAGAAAGCTGAAACACAGAAATTCTCAACTGGTCCACACTGAGAGGGTTCTGGGTTTAGGCAGATACCCAAATTGTAGTTTACTGCTTCACCTCCACCTCCACCAAATCCCTTAACTTGTTCACACCAATAACATGGTCATTATGCCAACAATGCACCTTCTTCTTTTTGTCTGGGGTTGGGCAGCAAAGGAGGAGAGGGGAGACAATGACAGAGTGAACTCCTTGGAGTCACGAGCTGCTCTAACTGAGGTTCAGTTCCCACCTCCCACCCTCATGTCTATGCTTTTATTTACCAACTAATATAAAATAATGTACAAATTGTCTGCATCAAACATGTCTTCTAACATGTGGCTTTATCTGCTATGCAGTGGTTGCCAAAACTGGAAGTAATAATTTTTCTCAAGTACTCTGGGGTGTCCTCTGGAGGGGGTTTGGTCTTTTGTCCTTGATTGCAGTTTGCAAAGCACAGGCTCCTCTTAGCAGGTGAGTGTTCACTGGAGACAAGCTACAGTGAGGAGATCACAGTATCTCAATTCCCTTTCTTCAGTGATGATTAAATGGCTAAAAAGAAAAGAAATAAAAATCTCAGTCTGGAATAATAGCAAAACGTTAATGAATTGATTCAGTTTTTCTATAAGACTCTACAGCATTTTTTTCACAACTGGTGCACTGGTGAGAACAATTTCTATGCCAACAAAAAGACTTGATGGTATAAAGGTCTATGGAAGTGATGTAAATAAATTGAATAGGGAGTGATTTACAGTAAAGATCCAGCCCCAAGATCATAAAGTAAGTATTTAACTGTCCAGCCTTTTCCTTATAACACACGGTTTGTTCTTTGAATTACACACCTGATAGATTTTTGAAAACTACAGAAGCTACATATAGGATACTGAAAATTTCCCTTCTCCCTCCCTTGGCTAAAACCAAGATTAAAATGTTTCTCTTAGGAACCAGACTCTTGCTATATTTTTTCCTCAAGGAGAAAACAACATTTATAAGAGATCAGAAAGGAATTAATGGAGTATTTATTCACTATAAAGAATATTTTTATGTTTGGGTAAGTCCTTTCTATTTTTTCCTCTCCCCCTTTCTCTGAAGATAAATGAAGGTGGGGATGAAGAATCTGAAAATTCTGTTAAAGAATTCCGCCCTGGGAAACTCAGACTCAGTTTTGAGGAGATGGAAAGACAGAGGAGAGAAGAGGAGAAGAGGAAAGCAGAGGAGGAAGCGAGGAGACGCATAGAAGAGGAGAAAAGAGCATTTGCTGAAGCGAGGAAGAACATGGTATGGGATTCTGGTTTAGTGCATGATTTCATTGTTACCTAAGATTCAAACAAACTGGAAAGAAACTCTGGCAAAAAGCTTTCAATGGAGTTAGGAATGTTTGCTTCAATTCCTTCCTTCATTAATTCCCCTCCCCACTCATTAGGAGGTGATGGGGTAACTAATCAGGTTCATTTACCCAAAATCCTCACAGAACAATCCCTCCTCACACCCAGCCTGGAGAGATTCCAACTGATTTAGTCAAACCCAGAGATTCCATCCAATGGGTATTATTATGCCGGATGCAACCAACTTGGAAAGCAAAATGTTCTGACCAGGAGGGTTTGTTGGGTTTTTTGGGGGGGAGAAGAGCAATTCTTTTACCAGCTCTGGGTTTCTCTCACACCTTTACAGGGTGTTCAGCAATCATCTCTTACAGCTGGAGCACAATTAATGGCATCCCAGTCAGAGCAATGAATTATCCAGTCACCTGGGGCTCTTTAGGAAGGCTGATCCCAGCTGACTGAAATGTAGCTTTTAAAGTATTTCAACACAAAAAGTAACTTGTGGCATTTCCCATCAGAACAATTTTAATATGGGTCTTCCTGAGATAAGTGCAGATCTCTGTGACATGCAAGGGCTTCTAAAGTTTGAGTTAAGATGATGCAGAAGACAAATTTTCAGGGACTTTGACATACTGACATTAGCTGAAAGCAGAGGGAGATGACCAATTTCAGAGGGTGGCAACAATATTATTTATTAATAAAAAACACCCTAGCATGGAACTTTTAAGTGCAGTCTTCATCCTTACTCCAACCACCTCAAGTCTCAGCAGGCTTGTGGGTATAAACCAGTTACTTACTGGTGGATATAAGGAAATACAATATTAAATCACCCAAACAGAAACTAAAAGGAAGTAGTGTTTGTTGCAAAAAGAAGGGCAGGACTGGCCAGTACAGAACTGTGGAATAACCCAGTTATTTTATGAAAAGCCAGCAGAGAACTAAAGGGAAGCAAAGACGTGTCTGGTTTTTGTTTTCTTGAGAAACACTTTTTTCAGCCTCAGTGCAGCAATAACCTCACTGATTAAACGGGGTTTAATCCATTAGCTGCAGCACAGAGACTGTGCACTGTGACTCCAGGCACTGAAAATGGTCAGCAATTAAAAAAATTAACTGAAAATCTATGCTCCCCATCACCAGTGTGATGGCTTTCAGACTGAAACAGGGATCTCTCATCCCCATCAGTCTCTTTCTGTTAAAGACTGCAAAAAGAACCTGTCTTAACAGAAATAATAAAGAAAAAAAATTCTACTTTCTCTCAGTCCCTGTTTGCCCTCAGAATATTGGCTGACTGTGCTGCAAACTGGGATCGTTACAGGAATTTTCTCACCACCAACTGTTCCCACTTTGCAGGAAAAAAAAAAGTATGGCCTCATTTCACAAAATATGGCTAAAATATTGACTGGACTAACCACAGGGGTTTTGTACCTCACACAACTCATTGAATCTTTGTGGGTTTTAACCACCAATAAATTGGTTCTCTGTCTTTTCATAAGTCAGTCACAAATACAGAGCAGAAGCTTCAGTGTTTGCTCACAGGCCCAGCTTTTGAACACACGTGGGCAAATCCTGAATTAACACCCCTGCTGCTCCCTCAGGGTCTGTGTCTCCTTGAAGGGATGAACACATGGACCAGGGCATCACAAGCAAGAGTTTCATGTTTCTTTGTTAATTTAGGCAATGGTTAGCCTCCAAAAACTGTATGGCATTGTTTTCATTGAAGGAAATAGTTTACAGCTTGTTTTTAGACTTCACTTTTTCCATAACACAATTTCAACGAATGTGCTCATATTACACAAAACAAATGAAGATTGGAAGGAATGGTGGGGCTGAAGTCCAACTGTGAAATTACTCAGAGGGAAAATCTGAAGGATATCTGTAGTGAATAGCAGAATTGGAGTGGGATTGGGCTAAAAAACTACTGAAAGAGCTGTGGCAAATAAAAAGGATATGGGCAAAGTAGGTCGAGACAGGGATGTGAGCTAGCATGGCATCAACAGCAGCAAAAGGTGTGGGTTACAGGGCAGTGAGCAGCAATAAAGAGAAGAGGAATTGTCAAAGACTCTCAAAAAATGTTTAGTTTCTGTTCCTTTATGAAGGTAGTCACAACACCTTCTCCAATGGAAATTTGCTGCTTTAATTGTTTCCAGCATTTGCCTGATTCCTGCTGTTGGGAATGGCTACAACTCAGGGCACACTGAACCTTCCATGTTTGCCCCAAGGCTTTTCAAACACGCCCTGATGAAGCCCAAAGCACATCAGCTCAGAGTTGTGGGCCAGGACCCGAGCTCAGCTCACATTCACCTCCAGAACGTTCCTGCTGGGACAATCTGTCAGCAAGTTTGTCCAGGTCCATGCCCAGACACACACAAGTGGAAGCTTTGGCAAGGAGTTGTTTTAACCTTCCTGCAGGACTCACTCTGTCACCACTGACCATTTTGGTAGCACACAGCTTCAGATTTTAGTCATATTGCACTTCAGTCTGAGAAAATGTTACTTCTTCCATTCCCTGCTTTGGAAGGAATGAAAACTGCCTTTCCTAAGCCCTACCATGCTAGGAATTAGTCTGTAAGATACACCAACTGCTCCTAAACACCAACTAAGCCTAACCCTACTGGGAAGCCAGAGACAAGGCCAGGGAAAGGAGGAAGCCCTTGCTGGGGGTTCTATAAACCAATAAACCGGCAACAGGACTTAAACAATTTGTTCACAAGATGAATTTCTCCTGAAAATTCTGTTCAGTTCTCCTTCCTGGAAATGCTAATATTGCTTAATTCAATTTGCTCCAAAGAAATGGCAGCTCTGGGTATTTCAGTGTTAAGAGCAATGACGTTTAAACACAAACACTGTTTAATGATGGTCTGAAGGAAACAAGAATGAATTGCTTTAGGTCCTAAAGGAGCATTTAGAGGGCAGAAAATACTTCATTAAAGTTTTAGCACTGTAGCTAAAGTTAAATACAACCCCCCCAAACCACTCCCTCCCACAATATTAGAGGAATACCCACAAAATATGTCACCTGTTTACGTGACATAAATCTTTATGTCCCACAATGAGCAATGCTGTGGTTTCATCTCTGCATTCCCAGCAGGTGCTGGATGATGAATCACCAGAAATGTTTAAAACATTTTCTCAAGAATCCCTCGTACCTGGGAAACTGGAAATTAACTTTGAGGAGCTGCTGAGGCAAAAAATGGAAGAAGAGAAGAGACGCACAGAGGAAGAGCGTCGGCAAAAGTTGGAAATGGAAAGGCAAGAATTCCAACAGCTGAGACAAGAAATGGGAGAGGTTTGTGCATCAAACAATATGTTGAGCATGCTCTGAATAGATCATTTCAGCTAATTATTAAAATCTCAGTTTAAGGCTGTAGCTAAAAATTTCCTTTAAGGGAAATGTTAAATAGACACGTTCAATATTGTGTGAGAGGAAGGAAAAATAGAAACCCATATTTTGCAAACACTGTATATAATGATAATGACATATTTTTAACACTAATCTAACCAGGAAAATGTTTTTATCTCTTGCCACCCTTAAAGTAAACAAGTTTCAAATTTGTAATTTTTATTTTGCAGTCACTTCTGAAAATCTCTAAAGTATTACTAAAATGATTAGACAATATTTACTGTATTGGGAAAACAGAAATCTTTAGTTCCCAAATGAAAATACAAAACTAAAGGTAGGAAAGAGCAAAAAATCCTGCTTTTCCTCAGTGAAGTACTGTGTTAACTAATGAGGAAAGAAATACAGTGGGCTTTTTCTAATTGGTGTATCAAGGGTTTGAAGACTGTCGCAGTTGACTGTACAAATCACACACACGATTTGCTTGACATTCCAAATGTTTAAAACATCCCAGTCATGAACTTTACACTTCAATTTGGCTGTGGGTGGCAATTCTTTATTATTCCCTTTTGAAAGTTCAAGGACTGTATTTTTTTTTTTTTTTTTTTTATTTTTTTTCCCCCAAGCTCAAGTGAGTAATAAAGGCTGTGGCTTGTGATGTTCTCAAGTCATCCCAGGGAAAAAGGGAGACAGAGACATCCAGCTAAAATAAATCTTTACCATCAGCCAGAGGTCATAAAAGGAGGGAGAAAAATATCAGCAATTACAGCTTCAGATGTGGTCTGACTACAGGAGCCAGAGCTGCCCTTCCTTTTCCAGCCACGACATCCTGAAATGTCATCTGCTTTTTACTGAATTAAAAGAAAAAAAAAAGGAATAATTTTATTGTTTAACAAAATAGCTGTGGTTTAGAAGATAATTTCATATCATATTGCAAGTAAGTAGAGGTGAATTTATGGATCTTGGATAACTCAGTTTTTTGTATTGGTGTCTGGTTTGTGAGCCTGTGAAGGGCATTTATTGACAGCAACCCTTGAACAAAGGGTGTTTTAGAAGATATCTTACAAGACATTTTAAAATCTTCAGCTGGTTGAGAGGTGATACAAATGCAGTCATCATGAGAACAGGGAGGACAAAAATGTTACAGGGAGAAGATCTCTGCTGATTTCTAGTAACCAAGAGAGCTGTAGTGTTTTGAGTTGCACCTTTCTGTGGGAGAATGGGCAGTAAAACTAATTTAGGGCCTTTCCCACCTTACACATTCTGTGATTTCTCAACAGCTGGAAGAAGAGTGTGAAACTTTTGAGCTGAGCAAAGAATATGAAGAATTAATAAAGCTAAAAAGAAGTGGTTCTATTCAGGCAAAGAACTTAAAAAGCAAGTTTGAAAAAATAGGACAGTTGTCTCAAGAAGAAATACAGAAGAAGATTGAAGAAGAGCGAGCAAAGAGGAGAGCAATGGATGAAGAAATAAGAGAAAGAGAAGCTGAAAAATTCCAGGAGGTAAGTTCATTGTGTGTATGTTAATGATATAATTAACCAGCACATTAATGATCCAGGAGGGGACTATGCTGCTGCTTTCATCAAATTTCGTTGTATTTCTAAAATGATCTTTTCCCTTCTTTCCTGTTCCCTCCTTGGATGTTGAGGATCTCTCACCCAGCATCCCTAAAGGAAACAGCACCTGGGCAAGCAGAGATTTTTCTGCTCCAAGTCCTCAGTTCAGCATCTTAACCTGAGACCTGCCAGCCTGAGGGTTTAAAACATTCCTGTCTGAGAATTATCCATTAGCACTTGAATTGCTTCTCCTGCTGAATTCATTCTCCACTGTATGAATTAAATCCAAACCACACCCAACCCAAACAAAACCACTTGAAGTCTTTTTATCAGGTTCACTTACTCCTCAGGGTAGAGCAGAGGAGGATGCCCACCTATCTATAGCTCAGACTGGAACCTCACACTTCTCAGAGGGGAAAAAACAAGAATTGGAGCCATCAGTCTGCACAATCAACACAAGGGTCTGGGACCCACCAGCCCAGTGGGAGCTTTGGCGACATAATTCTGTGGCAGTGCCCAACCCTGTGACAGCAGCAATCCTGCCCTGGGCTCCTCTGCACAGCACTCACTCACTCACTCCTGGGGCAGCTCAAAGCCTGGCTTTTAGTTTTGAACTTTCAAGTTAATGATTGACACTAATTGTTTCTGTAAGATCAGAAGGGGTTGAACCTGCACTACCACCATGGCATAAAACTCAAGTCACTGAGGATTTACCACTGGCACAAAGTATTACATTTCTATGTGAATAAAACTTCAGGAGTATTTTCTACCTATTTTTTTTTAAATTACTTTTGCAAGTATTTTGCCCTATCCTGGGATAAACTATTACAAGACTTGATTTTAGACCCCACATTTAACAAACCTGAGAAAAAAAGCAGGATTTTGTGTGGCTTTTCTCAGTTAAAAAGAACTGTGGGAACATAAAAAATTAGTTTTACCATCGTACACATATCAAAGATAATAAATAAGTCCTGTTTTGAACGTTTTCTTCCCAAGGAGGACGATGTAGATGTGAGACCAGCCAAGAAATCCGAGGCTCCATTTACTCACAAAGTGAACATGAAGGCCCGTTTTGAGCAAATGGCAAGAGCCCGGGAGGAGGAGGAGCAGAGGAGGATCGAGGAGCAGAAATTCCTGCGCATGCAGTTTGAGCAGAAAGAGATCGATGCAGCCTTACAGAAGGTATAAATCTTAAAGTCTCATTCCTCAGTCCTAAGTGTCATTTAACTTTGCTTCTCATTACCACTGATGACAACACTACCAGAGACACAAAAGGAACCTTTCACTTGTTTCAGCAGCTGCTGGGAATTGCTGAGGTAACATAAATAATGTAAAAATTGCATTTGGTGTTTACCCTTCATGGAATTAAGGAATGGTTTGGGTTGGAAGGGACCTTAAAGATCATGTATTTCTGACCCCCTGACATGGGCAGGGACACCTCTCAGCAGACCAGGTTGCTCCAAGCCCCATCCAGCCTGGCCTGGAACATTTCCAGAAGAGTACAAGACACTGCTAAGAAAGGTCATGGCATCCCTTGAATAGTCTGAAAATGGAATCTACACTTGTGCCTGTATTTTACACCAAGATTCCAGCCTTACTAAAATGCATTTTACTGCCTGTTGCACTCCCAGATTCAGGGCATATGTGACCTAGTGAGGACAGGTGTGGCATTTCCCCTTCTCACAAGCACCATAACTTGTCTGTGATCAGAGACGCATCACTGGCAGTCACACTGCTATTGCCACTTTAAATGTTCTAAGTGGACTTATTTCAAAACAGAAAAGAGAAGAGGAAGAAGAAGAAGAGGGAAGCATCATTAATGGTTCTACTTGTGAAGATGAGGAGGATCAAGCTCGATCTGGAGCTCCCTGGTTCAAGAAGTCACTGAAAAACACCTCAGTTGTTGATGGCGAGCCAGTGAGATTCACAGTTAAAATCACTGGAGAACCCAAACCTGAAGTTACGTGGTGGTTTGAGGGGGAGATGTTGCAGGACTCTGAGGACTATCAGTACATTGAAAGAGGAGAAACCTATTGCCTTTACTTGCCAGAAACCTTCCCAGAAGACGAAGGGGAATATATGTGTAAAGCAGTCAACAACAGAGGCTCAGCTGCCAGCACCTGCATTCTCACCATTGAAAGTAAGAGTTAGCATTTTAATCTGCCTAATTCTCACCCTTCTTTGCATCTTTCCTGTTACCAAAACCTAACTACCTTTCTCTCTTAACCCTTCTTGTATTTTCTAGCCGATGACTACTAATGCTCTACCTTAGCTGGAATCTTTCTTCCCCTCAACTTTCTTACTGCATCATCTCTTTCTCTGATGGGGCCAACTAAAGAAAGCAAGGATATGCATTAATTTGTCATTCCTGCATCAGAATAACCTTCAAATTATGAGTGTGTCTGGATTCCCTACTCAAGGCAAAAATCAGTATTAAAGGCTAAAAAAAAAAAAAGAATCAATGTATGAGAGATCAACAAAGGAAAAAGCTGAATTAAAATAGTGCTCCCCCATTCCAAGACCAACTGCTGCATAACAGAATAAAGCTGAATACACAACCTGGAAACCTGTGTCGTGGTGTCAGTCTGTTGGTACACTTTGCATGAGCACTGAATATTTAGGCTGTTTAACTTTATCCCAGAGGCACTGAACTGGCAAAAGGGAATACTTATTGAGGATGTTCAGAAACCCAAGTGTACTGTTTTTAAAGAATAAAAGATTAGCTAACTGCTCACCACTGCTGCCTTTTTCCAAAGAGCATTCATTACTTCTTGCTTTAAAATGGGCTTGCATTTAAACTGTTGTGCTCTGACCAACCCATGCAGATGATAATCCTAAAGGAAAACCATCTCCCTTAGGTTTGTAATGCTCTTCATAATACCAACAACTGTCTTGGAAAACTTCTGATTTTTTCACTGATTAAATGATGCAGGGGCAGTTGGTGACAATTATGATTGGCTCATATTTTAAGCTTAAAAGAAACAAGCTCTAAGAAAAAAAGTTTTCAGAAAGTGCCTGTTTTCTTCAGCTTAATGCAATAAATTTATTGCCCCATCTCTAAACACTGTCTTAAGGCTACTGGACTATTTTTCTCTAAGACCTCTTGACATCAACATTGATGTCACTGTGCCAACACCATCTGAACCAGATTCAGCTTCTTTAGGAGTAACTTTACAAAAAAATAGTCACATTTTAAATGAAAGAACACGTGTACAGGCCTGGACATAAAGACAAGGCAAGCTGCAGTAAATTAAAGTTCTGCAGTCATTTCAGAAAGAAATTTCCCCATGGCAGAACCTGCTGCTCTTTGTCCAGTTCCCTACTGGAATTCACTCTCTGCCTCCAGAAAAAATGGTAACGAGCTGCACTAATTGATGTTTTCACATAGTACTTCCCCTAATAGCCACATAAACAGATTTTCCTTCATTTCATGTGGGTGATGCTCATTCACAGAAGTACTACTTGCTGCAGTATTTTTCCTCTGAAGCTGTTATTTCACACTAACAGAGGCAGGGACAGGAGCATAAAAAAGACAAAAACATTGCCATTATTATCCATCAGTTTACATTTATTGAGAAAAACCATACAAAAACCATTATACAGTTAATGTGTACCCATATTACATACAATGTCAATGCAAGCTCAAAACCACATTTTTGTAAAGCATTCAATTTACCTCAAGTCCAAGCTGCATCTCCCTAAGACACTGTTCCCATCACAGTTGCCTTTTAAAGCCAATCTTCGTTTTACACACGGGTAGTTTCTGCAGAGAACACTTTTCTCAGGACGAAAAGGCATTTCACATGCACGCAAGAGAAATATTTGTGCACACATGAGAGTTTCACAAGCTATTACTAGGGAAGAGGGAATCCTGGCAATTGTATGCTTTCTGAAAAGCCCAGTCCTCCCTTCCTCCCCCCACTTCCAGAAAAAAAGCAAAATAAAAAAGCTTTTAGCATGCAATGGAAAACTTAAGAATTACTCTGGAAGAGAACAGGGGAGAAACAGTTTCTACCATCCAATAAAATACCACCAGAAAAAGATGCAATATCTCAAGATTAGGCTGTGCAAGTGAATCATGATCCTGTCTGCCTGGACAAGTGAAGGAGATGGCTTATGATCAAGCTACACTGAAGATTATCTACCTGATATTTTGGTTTCTGTCCTAATGAAGTACAGGCTGCAGGAAGCGATACAAAAATGCTTTTCCTACTTGGAAAATTCTGCTTGCTTTGTCAGCTTTGCACACTTCACATTCTACTGTATTTGTGGGACACTAAAGGCTGGGGCTGGGCTAAGTGGGGAACATTTCCAGACACCTTTTGGACAAGTTCACTGCGTTTCTAAGGAAGGCCAGTTCTCTCTCTGGCTATTGGAGAGCTCCAATAATCTCCTGTTCTCCCAAGAACTACGAGTTTGGAGACAGAGGTGAAAACTAAACACTATCTTAGCACAAAGCAGCGTGGCTGTAAGGCCAGCAGTGAGAGAGCTGGAGTCATACACCTCAAATGCTGCACACGAGAACAGCCCACCTTCCACACACTCCCAACATCCCAACACATGTCTGCTCCTTCTCTATCTCCTCCCACAGGCTAAATTAACAGCTGAAAGACTGTTCAAGGTATTTTAGGAGTAACAGCTGAAGAAAAAAGTACCATGTAAAAAGGAAGTGAACAAATGACTCATCCCCACACTAAATTCACAGTATCAAACTCTAAATGGAACACACACCTAACCTTTTCTCATGTCAAAAATGAAGTTACATGTTAAAACTACAGATGAAATACTAAGTGGCTTGAGAAACTGAAGCACAACTATTAATTTAGTTCAAAAAATTAAACTTGGCTGTTTAGAAGAATATAAAGTAAAATAGATGGTTTATATTATTCAATCACAGTTTAAAAAAAAAAACGTAACAGATTATGGAACATTTATGGTCAAACAAAGAATACTTCAAAGAATGAAAAGTGATCAGAACAAAAATTATACCCTACACCATTATGTATGGGATACATTGCAAATCTGTTATGCTTTTGCCAATTTTACCTTCCACATGGAGCCCTTCTATGGTCCATGCTCATCGGCTCACCAATGGCATACACTCAAAGGATTCCTCTTTACTGGTAGTAACTATCTCAGGACCTGATTCTATGAGCTATGATTTGGTGCTTGCAGCATCTTCAGCACTGTGTGTGAAAATGAAGGCAGGATTTTTGAATATTTTTCTTTGATGTAACAGATAAGCAGGACTTTTGAAAGAGGAGCAGCACATTTTAGAAACAGAATAATGAACAAAAAAACCCAAAGATGCTGCTTTATGTTAAGCTAAAAAAAAAAAAAGAAAAACCAACAACAAAAACTCAAAACAAAAACCTGTACCAGACCATCTGTAAGACATATAACATTTTATACTATCAAAATATACAGCAATTCAGTTAAAGTATCAAGAAACAGGATACACTGACTGCTATATCAATAAAATAGTATTTGCTGTACTGTTAACATTTAATTGGTGCACATGCTTGTTCAGTTATAAAACATACTGATCTCAAACTCCACAATCTGTTTTCCTACCATGTCAAGTATGAATAAGCAAACTAAGTTATCTAAAGATTCCACTAACACACTATAACTGTAAGACAAGTTATCGAGTTCAGTGATAACAACAAGAATCATATTCTTTACATTAGGTCTGATGGGTTTAAGTGGGAATAGTGCCCTATTATAAAAAAACATTTGTGAAGGCTGTTGACATTTCTAACCGAAGGAATTCCTGCATATTTTAAAGGTTTTGATTCTTTAATTGCAACAATTAGCTATTTGAGGAAAAATAACAAAAATTACTTATTCTGATCAAGTTCAATTACTGCAATCTAATAATCTTTTTAAAAATTAAAACAAAAAACAAGAAAAAAGAAAAAATACATATTTACCTAGAAATATAAACAGTTGTTTAAAAACTTAAGACTTTCCACTGAAATGGAACCGTGAGTAACAATGCATTTGGGGAAGCAGCAGATTGCTTTTCAATACACAACCACAAAGATCTCACAGGGACAACATTAATGTACTGAAATATATTAATTTATATACTTCCTTAGGTTGTGCTTACCTGTTGCTTTTTTGCAGCAGAACCTAAGGTGGAAGGTCTGGGAAGGCACTGTGAAGTATAAATAATTGCACTGTTTGCAATTAATAAAGATTTTATACCTTAAATGAATCAAAATCAACAGCCTCCATTTTGTGACTGATAAAGAATCCAGTGAATTTAATTTTTGCTCAGTTTAGTACATAATAAATGCACCATTCTGTAAGGTTATCTACAAAATACCATGCAAAATACCTGAACTATTAAACTTAATGCCCTACACTAAAGATAGCAAATACTGTCCTAGCCTTTTGCAAGCTACCAGCATAATTCCTACTTTTAAAAGGGATAAAAATAATTCCTTCTATTTCTACAGCACAATACATACATTGCTGATTACCTGAATAAACTACTTCAGTTTTCAAGCCTTAACTTTTACTTCTCTGTGCAGCCACCCTAAAAAAATTTATTCTCAAAGCAACAACATGGTGTTCCAAAAAAATAAAGCAATTAACAGTTACAGAATTATTTAAAACATACCTACATCACTACATATCCACAAACTATCTGAAGACAAAGACAACTTCTGTCTAACAAGTGGTTCCAAAGACTTCAATGTTACGATATGCAAACTTTAAAACACTGAATGACAGCTGTCTCAGGAGTACTAATGAAAAAAACTATTACTCAGATAAACAGAAACATGATTTTCTTTAGCTATTGCTAAAAGTTTCAGGAATACTTACCCACAAAGCTCATGTTATGTGTATGTATATATATATATATATAAGCAAACCTATGGTTCTGAATTAAGAAGCAATTATGATTTCCTAAGATATCAGCACTGTATTCCAACATAATAGTCACACAAGTACGGCATTTGCATTATGTGGAACATTGACAAAAAGATACTGTTGCAGTTCATCAATTTGTCATTCTGATGTACTTACAGTGCAATGCTCCTTGAAGGAACAATCAAGGATGATACACAGCACAGTCCTCCTCACCCCTATAGAGCTAGTTCTATACTGGCTGGATCAAACCTGCACTTCAACAGACAATGGCAAGACAGACTGTAGTGCATGTCATCTAATAGATGCAAAGAGCAAACATAGGATTTCAAGAGAATCAGCTTTTCAGTATGAGCATTAGAGCAATAAGAAGTTTCAAGTATATATAGAAAAATAATCAGTCGATTCAAATACTTGAATATTTACAAAAACAGAAGTTATCTGCTCTGCAGGAAGTTCTCAACCGCTCCCACCACTCAAACAAAACAGCGTTTCAAGGACAGATGCAATTTTTCTAGCTACTATGCAAACCACATTGACTTTCTACACTGCATTTTGAAGTGGACTACTTTAAACTGAAGGCTTAAGCACATTACACTTAAAAGTAAGTTTTATAACTAGTCTGAAAAAATCCATAAAATAGTTATGCAGGAACAGTTTTGAAGTACTCGTTAAAAAACAAAAGTTATCTGTTATAGCAGCTGCACAGGTCTGAAACAGTGGTCATGTCTAAAGGAAATTTCACTGTTAATGCAATGGAAGTATGCCAAAAGATCACCACCTTAAACACATGCAGTTTGAATCAAATAGAAAGAAAATTAAGGTATCGAGATTACTGGTGCTAGGCAGCAAAATACAATGAATGAAAGAGATCCTCCATCTACAACTATTCTGCAAGAGGGGAAAAACATGCTAACGACAAGTTTTTAAACTCAACAAGGTTTCACCAGGGGGGAAAAAAAAAACCAACTCATTTGTGTACAGGTACCTTGATTCAGCGTTGCAAATCAATCCTATAGTTCTGCAATACCCACATATCCAACTTACCGACACAGGAGGTTTCATATTATTTATTGTAAAGCACAAAACAGGCATTTTTAAAAGTGATAAAGTATACATTGAAAAAGTACATTTATATCACAAAGCATTGACCACATAATTGCAAATACATTTGCTGGAATGTGTACATCTACACTAATACTAAAAACAAACCATTTTTTTCATTTCTACACAGAAATATTACCTCCTATCAGTAGTGATAGATATTTTGTACATTTTCAAAAACACTATTTTTTTTTTAACCAAAATTAAGATCTTCATCAAGGCGTCTGCATCCATACATTTAACAAAGGTTTTTTCCCCCACACAATGAAGCAAATACTGTATTGTCCACTTCTTATTATTGGCCCTGTGCAGAAGAAATACATAAGAGATACACAAAAAGTTAAAGAAAATCCTTTAAATCGAGCTAACTCAGGAGTGAAGCCTTTAAGAAAGAAAAATTGGTTAATGTAAATGGTGGTGGCTTCTTGCATGGTTTTCAAAACCCTGGGAGGAGAAAGTTTTTCTTTTTTTTTTTTTTTTAAAAAAAAACCAAAACATAATCACCAAACATATGGATAGATACAAAACTCAAGTTATCAGGTAAACAAAGTCATCTACTTAATTACTCTGAGAGCTATTTTGCTAGAAAAAAAGATGCATACTCCAAAAGTAACAAAGCAGGAGACATGCAAAAAAATATCTACGACCACTGAAACAGAAGCCAGGCAGAAAACACTTGAGCACTGTACCTGTGGCGCTGGAGGGTGCTGGGGCATCCCCTGGGGACTGGTCTGGGCGTAGTAAGCTGCCTGCTGCCTGTAGTACTCGGCCCACGCCGCGCTGTAATCCGGCTGCCCGCCCGGAGGAGCCCCGGCGGGGGCAGGAACTGCCTGACCTGCAGTCATTGAACACACATTTGGTGGTGCAAACTTCAACATCTCACTGCCTGGCAAAGCTCACCCAGCAATATCCCTCCAAGCAGTCTGAATAAACTTGTGCCTGCTTTCTTTTGACCTAACAGCTCATGCTGTTATTTAATCAAAGAATCCCACAATCAGCTGGGTTGGAAGGGACCTCCGAGATCATTGAGTTGAACCCTTGATCCAACCCCACTGTGGTTCCCAGCCCATGGCACTGATGCCACATCCAGTCCCTTCTTAAAAACCTCCAGGGACGGAGAATCCACCACTTCCCTGGGCAGCCCATTCCAATGGCTGAGCACCCTCTCTGGAAAGAAATTCTAATATCCAACCTAAACCTCCCCTGGCACACCTGAAGACCCAGCCCTCTTGTCTTGCTGATCATTGCCTGGGAGAAGAGACCAACTCCCCCCTGGCTCCCCCCTCCTGTCAGGGAGTTGCAGAGAGTGAGGAGGTCTCCCCTGAGCCTCCTCTTCTCCAGGCTGAACACCCCCAGCTCCCTCAGCCTCTCCTCACAGCACTTGTGCTCCAGTCCCTTCCCCAGCCTCGTTGCTCTTCTTTGGACCTGCTCCAGGACCTCAATGTCCTTCCTGAGCTGAGGGCTCAGAACTGGACACAGCACTCGAGCTGTGGCCTCACCAGCGCTATTCCCATGTAAAGTCAAATTGAGGAACCACGAGGACAGTTTTTTCTGCCTCTTGATTCACACTCATGAATGTTTAAAGCCTGCTGATCTGAGCAATGGCAGCATTTAAACACACATAAAGAGGCAAAACTTTCTGCACTCCATCTAGCCTGATTTTACAGGCTGCACTCACAAGCTCAGCGCACACCAATTCATACACTCCCACAATTCTGGCATCCTTCATGCAATGGCTGGGACACTGCAGATCACGTTTTTCAAAAAGTGTAATAATTTTTGTAAACATTTTTACTCAGCACAGAACAAAGTCCTGAAACTTGTCCTTCCAACCTTTGCTAAAGCTCCAATCCTCCAGCAGTAACAGTGCATGCACACAGTGTGCACACACCCTCCCCGACTTACAGCTCGGAACTACTGATCCTTGCAACAAAACCAACTGGCAGATTAAAAACTCCAGCACTGACACACTGATACACCAGGACTCTGCAGCACATTACAAAACCCAAACAAAATCACAGCCAGCCTTTCAGGACCTCAGTCATGCTGTTCTGCCAAGGAATATTTGTCACAGGCAGCTTTACCTCCTGTTTCCCTAACTGTACAAACATCAAATACACCCCACTCAGCACCACTCTCTTCACCATTTTTTATCTAATTTTTATTTTTATTGCCAGCTATTCACACTCCCCTACACGTGTAGACTTCCAATCCTCTCAAACACATGAAGTGTGAGCAGAGGATGTGAACATTTGGCAAAGCACCATCCTGGAAGCCACCAACACACAACTTTCCATTTTCCAACCATCTACACAACTGCCATAACTTTTCCACTTACAATGCAGATAAGTTATAAAAACCCATCCATCTTTTTCGAGGTTAAAGCAATTGTTTTCCTAGAAAATCTCAAATTTCTCCAAATCTTTAGAGCTGTAAGCACATTTTAAAAGTTGTAGTTTACCACAACTTAAAATAATTAATCAGAAGTGCATATTGTAACAAAAATGATCTTTAATATGATTACAAATTATCCCAGGACACCCTTTTCTCACGTTCACTATCAATTTAATAATTGTAACATTTAACTTATTGTCAGCACAGCTGAATGTCAAAGCTAAAGGGATTTTTTGTGCATTAAAACTCAAGAATTTTCTGACATTCACCAAACTATCTCAAGGCAGCACTGAAATTCAAGTAATAAATCAAATATGGCAAATTTAACATCTACTCAAAGATGTCAAACTGTACTTCTGAAATGGGTATTTTAGGTACAAGTACTTCTGAACCTACACATGGAAACTCAGCAGCTTAGTCCAAATCTCCCTTCAGTGCAGGAACTGCACTGGAACAGGATATTGTTCATATCCAAATCAACAAATTACTGATAAACTTACAGACAAAGGAAACACAAGAAACACAGAGTAACTCCCCTTCAAGGAAGGCTGAGAAAGGAAATGCCACCAGATTTTACAACTCAACATCACCGAAATTCCAGCAAGAGAAAACTGTGTCTTCTTTCCTGCTACAATCATGAGGAAACTTTTAAGAGCAGCTTCACTATTTTATTATGGAATCCCTTAACTATGTAAGTCAAGCCCACAATATACAGGAATGACTTTAAATGATAAATTTACAAATTTCAATGGAGACATGTAAATAATTTACTAAAACATGACTTCATGTTTAGAAGGAACAGTTATTCTTGAGAGATTTTTATGGCCCAGTTACACAATCTTTATTCCAGATTTTCTATGGAAAAATAAAAATACCATGTCTCCAACTCAAGGTAACAGCATCTTTATGTCTTTGAAAGCTAAATTATTGTCTTGTTACCAGGCAATGCTAAAGGGAGATTTAAAAGACATTTTCTTGATTTATGAAGTAGGGTACAAAGCAAATAGTCTGGGTCATCTACAAGATCCATGTACAGCACTGAGAGCTCAGAGACCACATGAACCTGCTGCTGGGACAGCCTTCCTGTTCATCAGATCTTTTACTACTTAATATTATTGTAGTACCATTTAGGATCAAACAGCTCAAGCTGAATTCCTCTTTCCTAAGTGGATCTTAAGAGAAATGGTATCTACCCTACCAAGATTCTGAAGCCAAAAGTTCTCATGATTTGCACAGTCAAGTTACACAACCCCAGACATCAAGAGCTCTCCTTCAGGCCAAGAACTCAATCCAAACTAGAAAAAGAAATTAACATCAGAACTGCCCTTGTTCTGATGTTATTTTTCCTCTTATTTGATTGTATTGGCATTTTCTAAATTTTGCATTTTAAGTGCAACTATTTTTATCTCATAACTTTTTTTTTGGATTACACTCCTTTTTGGAATTGCTCCCAGAAACTATCCCAACACCTTCTGACTAGTTATGATTTAATCAGAGCAAATGCAAGACCAGTGCAACCCAGACTTTGCTTTCCAGAGACAGCAAATTAGAAAGATTGTGGAGCCCCTGCCAACAAATTACATTATTTTTAAAAAGACTATGAAAAACACCCACAACTTTGCATTTAAGAATGTGACCTCAACTGACAGAACAATAAAGTCAAAATAGTCAAATAGTTAACTGAACCAGGAAGAAGGAAAATGGAAAGGCCTATCACATCTTAGAGATCTAGTGTCTGGGAGTTCTGCTGGCATTTTCTTGGTCTGATCCACAGTTCTTGAAGTAAATAATTATTATATACATTTTCTGCTTCACCAATTCTGCCATGTCAAAATAAAGATACAGCTACGTCTTGGCAAATAATTCAAGATGAACATGGTAGAAGGTTGTTAAGAGGAATTAAGCATGGTATTAAATCTAAATGCAAATTATCAACTGCACTAGCAATTTAATTGCATTTTGGTAAGTCAACTCAAGCAAAATACTTGAGGGAAAAAACTTAACAACAACATATAACCTGCAGCTTAAATGCAGCTCTAAAGTGCTGCAAAGCTAATGCTATTTACAAAAAAAGCACTAGATATAAATGAAAGCTAATCATGATGGTTTTGTAACCTGGAACACAGAAAGCAAGTTACAAGGAAAAAGAAAAATCACAGGTAATCTGAAGAGCATTAGGAAACAGCTGCTAAACAAGAAAAAACAGCTTCATAAAGCAGATCAAAGTTCAACTCCAAAACTTAGAAACTATACTTTAAAACAGTCAGATTGAGGCATTTAAAAGATGTTGTTTCCCAAGGATTAAATACAGACATCTCAGTATGTATGAAGTATTTTTGTGAAGCCATTACCACCATTAGTGCCAATAACTGCCTTAAACACAACACGAAAGTTGAGTCTGTTTTTCAGCAGGGCCTTCAACAGTGTACACTTCAGAAGACATGGGGATTGTGCATTTCAATTTTTTTTGTGGTAAAAAAGCAAGCAAGCCTCCTAAAACATTCCACTAAGCAACAACAGAAAAAAACCCCTGCACACTTACCCATTTTTTTGTAGTACTCCTCCCAGGCCTTGGTATAGTCAACTTGCCCTGCTGGTGCTGGATTTGGCTGATCTCCTGAATTACATTAAAACCAGTTAAACTAAAACTACTGAGGTTTGCTTCATACAGACAAATCATCAACTGAAATTTTCAGGAATAATCCCAGATGACAGCACTCAAATCTGATGCTACAAACCTTTGTGGTAGAAGCTACTACAAGTATAAAGTATTAGCAAAAGATACCACAAAGAAATGTTTAAAATGCTCGCATGTTTTCAAGATTCAGGAAGTGTACATCACTCACAACACAAAATACTATCCAAATTCAAGTGGTAAGCCTCATCCAGGCATAAGTTATAATAACACAACTAAATACCACAACTGTAATTGTCCTAAACCCAATGGAAGTGATGCAACTATTTAAGTAAATGACAATAATTTTTAGTTATGACTGACTGCTCTGTGTAGTCATTAAGTCAGCCCAAGATGTGGCAAAATTGTCTTTGGAGCACATTGCAAAACAAATACATTACCCTTACTACTGCTGAAATTAAGAGAAGCACTGCTGAAGGCTGTAAGCAATAGTTTTCAAAGAAAAACAGCTACTTAAATAAATTGACCGAATGTACGAAGACAAGAGTAAAAAATAACTGGGCATTCAGAGCTGCAGCAATGAGAAATGTGTCCATCTGACTGAACAACTACCTTGGCCATTGGTTTGGGTGGTAGCTGGTCCACCAGGAGGGGCTGCAGGAGGTGGCTGTGCTTGCTGCTGGTAATAGTGAGCATAATAAGCTGCCCATGCTGCTGAATTGGGATCTGTTCCTGGCTTACCTATGGAAACAGAACAGAAACATTTATCAAGTAGAACTAATATGAACAGAATGCTGCCCTCAATTAATTCTGTCCTACACACTCTTATTTTCCTCCAAGGAAAAATCCATCTAAACAAAATAACCATGTACATCTTTAAAGTATTTTTTCTTTCTAGCACAAACTTTTGCTCGGGTTTCAGAACAGTGAACTGTACAAAGTGTACTTTCATAGGGCTGGCGAGATAAAATTATTTTAGAACCCTTACTACTACAATGCCATTCATTACTTTTTCAATGGGATAAGCAGAAACAGACTTGGCAAGTTTAATTAAACAGTCATGTTAATCAGCAATGAATCATTCTAGCACCAAACAATTTCAGTGGTTTTACTTTGGTTATAACCTCACGCTAATGACACTGGCACCGGTGCAGGAGGCATGCCAAAAACATATTTCTGAAACAGAAGAATACAAAGCTTACTGGGTATTTGCAATGCATGGCAGTTCAACTTTAAGGTCACAGTCAAACACAGAAACAATCAGCATGTTAAGAATCTAAATCCCCACACATGGCTATTAAGCATCACTATTTACTTACAGCTTTTAGTATAATAAATAATAGCGACATCTGCACCTTCTGCAGCTATTCCCATGGTTCCTTATTTTTATCTACATCTAGGTAGGCCAATGATGCTGTTTCCTAGAGTTTTGTTTCTCTGTTTTTCACATTTATCCTTTAGGAATGGCTTATTCTTGCTGAATCACAGATTGATTACATTACCAGACTGGTAACCCACAACACCTGAAAATCTACTATTAGAGAACATAATGTTTTACCCAACCATCATATCTTTGCATACAGTACTTGCATTCACAAAGAGTACTTATTTCTGCAAATAAATGCAGCCAAATGAGGAGAGAATTTCACATAAGGATATGGATATAACTGATATTTTAGAGTAACTATATATGAGAATGGAAATATAATCCTCCCCAAACACAAAATAGGTAAGGCAGCGAGTAATGGAAAAGAAGAAATCCCTTGAAAAAGGCATTCAAGAAGAAATCACAACAATAAAATTAATGTTAAATGAAATACTGTGACAAAAGTCAGATGTAGCCACTTCAAATGCACACAGTAGTATCAGCATACAGAAAAAAATGTTAACACACTATTTCCTTTTTAAATTACACTGCTTGCATCAACAACAGTGGATTTAAACTAACATGTACTATATTCTAAGGTTACCTGCAAATATCAAATAAGCCATTGCTCGACTCCCCCCCTCCTTCCCCTCTACAGTGGGAGAACAAAAGAGCAGGATTCATTAAATTTCCAAAGAAATCTGACTGTAGTAACTAGCTCCACTTTCACGTGACAAGCATGGCTCTGGAGAAAGCACCTCTGAAAAAAATACTAGAACAACCCATTTGTTACACTGAAATGAGCAACTAAGTGAAAACTGTAGAAAATTCATCCAAAAAATACATATCAAAAGAAACACCAACTTCAACTGCACATAGGAAAACTTCATTAGATTTTTTTAAGATGAGTATTTATAAAAAAAAAACGGTTACAAAATCATCAAGGTGACATTAAGAGAGTATTTGCCATTTTTTCTTACACATCTAGATAAATTACTTCATAAAAAATCGAAAATGTGATTCAAAACAGTCTAAGATTTTAGCAGTGGTTTTGCATTAAATGACACTTTTGGTATGCTGAGACTTTAAGTCACTTTGAATCATTCTACATTTAAATAATGACAATAGGCATTTTTAAATACTAACTGAATGCATGCAGAGCTACCTTTTGCAAAAGCTTGGTAAGTAAAGCCAGAGATAGTTCTTTGAAAGGACACAGTATGTGACAGACATCCTCCCCTTTTCCACTAATGGAACCTGTGTCAGGAACAGTGGCTTATCCAAAAATACTGATTCCATTTATAACAAAAATGAAATTGAGGTCTTTTGGCTCAAGTTCTGAGGAAGTTCCACCTCAAACAAATGAGGTACAACAGACTCAAGCATCTACCTTACCATGCCTTCTGTGGCTGCAGTTCCGTTCCCCCACATGCTCTACTCCAACCAAAGGATGTAAACTTTAAGAAAAGCAGGATACTACAACTTTGGGAAGTTATAATTCAGTAAAAACTCCCAGTCTTGACAAAGATAATCAGAAATAGAAGAAATAAATTCTACATTGATGGGTTTCAGAAGAAAATACAGAACTATTATAAGCAAGAGTTCAAAATACACAACCCTGACTAGTTTTACTGTATTAACAGCAGTTCAACAGGGACTCAACAAAATACACCTGTATCAAGAGTCTGAGAAGAAATCCTCATAGATCAACAAAAGCTAAAACATAATAGAGCATAAACTATGCAAAGACAGATCAGGGAGATTGTGTAAAATAAAATACAAAGTCATTTACCATTAGAGAAAGAAAACACATTCTCAGTGGAAAAACACGAACTGTAAGAAAACTGAACTGCACAAAACCAGTGAACCAAGACTCTTGCAAAAAGTATCATAAACAGGGATGCAGCATCAATAACATTTGTAAAAAAAAGCATATTCCAACTCTAACAAATTTCAACATCTCACAAGCAACATGTGGAAAGTGTAAAACGCAGGTAGAGTGACAAACAGTAAAGCAAAGCCTGAGAGAGGAGCTGCTCAGATTTACCATGTGACACAAGTGAGCTGTGCAGTGACACTTGGAAGGACAGAAGGGCTGTATTTCCAGGATACCCACCCTGCAGTGCAGCTGTGACATTCCTTACCTGGATCAGGTGGGTTTGGTGGCTGCCAGTGTGGATAAGCATTTCCCCATCCTTGTGGAGCATATGGAGCTGGAGGACCACTGGAAAAGATGAAGGCACACACATCAGGGAGAGCCAGAGCCAGGGTCACCCTGCAAGAAGGAAGGTGGCTGGAGCAGGACTTACTGAGGGGCAGGGCCAGGAGGCCCTGGGTTATAAGGAGCTGGATTATATGGTCCCATGGGAGCACCAGGACCTGGTGGGCCAGGAGGTCCATGTGGGCCAGGAACAACACCATGAGGTCCATGGGGAACGGGTGGGCCCAATGGATTCACTGGACCCTGTAACAAGAACAGCACAGAGATGAAAATAAACCTTGAGGTTCTCCATTTTTCAGCAGTTTAGAAGCATTTATCTGAACACTAAGAATACAGTCCAAAAGATTTGACTGCTGTTAAATAGCAATCCTGCTGAAAACAGGCAATTTAAAGATTAATTAGACTTAGGGCTAGTTAAAGAGAACACTTAAAAGCAGCTGTGGCAATAATAACTAAAAAGTTGCATTTCTTTCAGTTTTCTTGAGGAAGTAAAGAATTTTACAAATAAAAGATGGATTTTTCCATAGGTTGTCTTAAACCCCTCCCAGACTAATACGAGACTACCAGTTTTAAAACAAACCAATACACCTAATCCTGCTAATTAAACCAGTTTGTAATATCAGGTACAAAAAGCCACCAGTAAATTTGACTAAATGCAAACAAAAGTGCAATAAAACTGAAGGTGTAAACTTGGATTAAAACTTTACTTAAACATACTGAGACTGAAACTAAACACAATTTAGTGGCTTTAAGAATACCACTGGTATCTTAGAGAAAGGGAAGAAAAGTGTCCATGAAGGAGCCATGAAGGAAACCAAAAACCAGTTAAACACTCACTCCAATCTTTTCTTCTATAAGTTGTCGTGCATAATCTATTTGCTGGGGTGTTCCTCGGATAGTAAACATCTTCATGTTTGGATCTGCATTAGGTGGAGGGTTTCTTTGAAGTTCTATTCTAGCACCAGACTGCTGGCTTATACTTTTAATAGTTTCACCACCTGCAATGCAACATACAGTTTTTATGATCTGCATTAAAGCAGAAAATAATGATTTAAAAATGAGAGAAAGTAAAGTGCATGGAAGCTGAAGACAAAGAAGTGACAAGGTGCCTATTCTTACAAACTGTACAAGAACATTCTAACAATTTTGAAAAGCCTCTTCAGTGTAGTACAGGGCTTTGATTGCAATAAACTAGGAGCAATAAATTGTATTTTTAAATAAAGACCACAACAATGTTACTCAGAAACAACAGCAAAGAATTCCTACAATGTTATCTGTTTTCTTCATTCATGTAAACGTGTAAGATTAGACATGAATAACAACCAACACACCAGTTATCAGCAAAGGCAAACTTCAAACCTAAACTCCCTACAAAGCAGTGAGGAAGCACAGATGACAAAAAATGCAGAAGACCAGATGGTGAAGTCCACAATTTTTGCAGTGCACTAAAAGCAGAAAGTTAAATTCCCTAAACTGGCTCCTCCTCTTACATGATCCAGACATGTTTTATGTACCCTTTGTATACACAACATTTTCAAAACAAGGGTAATTTGGCATTTAAAATTAAAAATAATAATAATAATAATAAAAAAATCAACCTTCCAGGTCAAGAACAATCTATGTCAGTCTATTTGCTGTGTCTGGAAAACACAGTATGAACAAGAGATTAAAATGAACTCAAGTGTTTCCTTTTGAAGCATACGGTAAATTATTTTTAAAATTAAATTCAAGGATTATTTTAATGAACACAGAAGAAATTGCTACAGGGTTTCACTGTAAAAGATTTTCACTGAAATGTGTGAAAACTAGCTTTAGGAGCAAGTCAGATTCAGGAACACTTGGCTTATCATGCAGTATCAAACACAAGGTAATTATAAGATACATCACCTAAGAAACTACCAAATGCTATCAATGTAAGCCTGTACTTGTTACTTCAAAAAAGGGTTTGATAAATTCAATAAACTGATTGCCTCTTGACTTTCAAAGTACTGGGCTATGTTTTGGTGAGGAAAATTTGAAGAGTATTATGATTTAACAGCACTGTTTTGCTCTAGTGTAAATTATCTACACACACTTGACACATCTCTGTAGTATGGCATTTGTACAAATAGAAAAGCTGACTGGTTTTTTAATAACATATACACATAAATAAGGTATATTGCCTTTGCCAATGATTAATCCAGTTTTGCCAGTAGGGACAATAAAATTGAATTCCTGTAATCCACCAGGAGGCCCCATGTTCCAGTTGCCTTGGCCTCTACCCCTTCCTCGACCACCAGGTCCTGGGCCACCAGGGTTACCAGCCTAAAAAAGAGCAGCAAGAAATGAGCAAGTTCTAGAACAAGTAATGCCAACAGGTTACATCACATCATTTCTAAAGAAAAAACTGATTCACTACTCAGATAGTTTTGATAGTTGAAGTAGTATCTTTTTTTGGAAGACCTAAATTACATTTTAAAAGACGCTCTGTACAACTCTGCATGTGAAAGATCAGAGCAGATCAAAGCAAGTAGAGAGTTTCATATGCACAAAGATGGAATTTTTGTCTGCCTTCTGTAAATGCAGCAGTAGGGCTCATCTAAGAATACAAGATGGTTTAAATGCTTGAACACCAACTACAACCCAAAGTAACAGCATGTTAGCTCTTAACACAATATAACAGAAGCAGCAGCTCTAAAACCAACCACATCAAGAACTGCCATGACCTTGAATCAGTCTTATCACTTGCAAAACTGTAACTGTAAAAGCAAACATTCCTATTCCAGACCAAACTTTGAAGCAGATTCAAATGGCATCATTAAACTATTTGCTTTAGTTACACACACTTTCTGAAAAGTTTAGGCCTTTCCAAAAGGTGGGCATGAGATTTGAAATTTGAAATAACATTACCCAACCTGAACACTGCGAAGGAGATCCGTAATAATTTCTGCAGCATGCTGACATCTGTCAGGAGGCCCTGTGATCTGGGCTATTCTATCTGGAGTTGTTCCATCATCTGGAATAAAAAGGAACTATTCCAGTATATGCAATCCAATAAATTTACAGTCAATTCACAGAAATTCAAGAACGTGTCACAAACCTGGCTTAAACTGGATCCTAACACCGGCATCATTCTGGATCTTTTTTATCATCTCTCCATTTCTTCCAATTACAATACCTACAGCAAATCGTGGTATTGGAACCTTAAGAAAAAACCAAAACAAAGCAAGATGTTGTTGATGCAGATATTCCTACCAAAATCACAGAACGAAAGGGTTACAAAGTAGAAGAGTAAACCAGGGCAAGACTTAAGCCACTTCAGGCTTTTTCAACTGTCCATTTTTTAATAGTCACAAGTCTAGCAAATGCTGGACTACAGTTTAAAAAAGAAAGCAATCTTATGCACTACAAGTTCTCACAGTGGTAGCAACTGCAGGGGATATTATGCTTCTCAGAATAATTAAAAAGAAAGAGTTATAAGGTGTCTAAAATGCAGATTCCAGCAAATGAAATGTTAAGCCTCTTCTTATTAGCTTGTGACTTGCATAACAGGTGAACTTAAATATCTTTCCATAAAGGCCAAACTCCAATTTTGGTAACATTATAGGGTTCTATACTTGGCCATAAAACTGACTTGCTTATTTGACAAGCTCCAGCTGAAACTGTTCAGAGCAGCTGGCAGTGTGAAGCGAACGCTGCACACCAGGTCGTGCCATAACTTCAGCAATGATCCAGTCATACTTACACGCCACCACCACTTTAGAAATCTGATTAAGAGCTTTCAGCAGTATTACCCAGCTTAACATTTGAAAGTTAACATCTCAAAATACAGTGAACAAGTTTTTCAACCATGCTTACGTCTATCCCTTCATTTCCTCCTATTCTCGACCCATATTCGTTGCGCACCTCTCTAAAGCCACCTTGATCACGGATTAACTCCAGCACCATTTCCTTGGCTTGCTAGAAGAAGAAGGAAAGTTCATTTAGGTACTGCAACACCAGAATGGATTTAAAAATGCTCTGAATTGGGAAGGACTCCTTACTTGAACTTTGTAAGGGTCTCCAGTTATCCTAAGGGGCTTGTCTGCACCAGTGTTCTGTGGCCCATCTTGAATCATGACCATTTTGACACCTGCCCGCTCCTATTTGATAAAAGGGAGGTCAATACCCACTCAAATCCAGATTCCACACCATCATATTTAAAGAAAGATACATATATACCTGTAACTGTTTAATCGTCTCTCCACCTTTCCCAATAACTAATCCTGCTTTACTTGCTGGAATCATAATTTCTTGGACTGCATTTCCAGGTCCATCACCATGATGAAAGCCAGGTGCAGGTCTTCCCTTTTCAACTATCTGATCAAGTAATCTTTTTGCTGATCTGTGAAAGAAAACCCATACTTATAAATAACTTATTCCTGCAAGTATCACTTGCCCACACCTACTCTCCTTGGAAATTCTTTTAATCTGAGAAGTTTCTGTCAAAAAAATGTGCTTACTAACACTAAGAAATACGAGGCAAACTCAATAAATCTGCAGCAGTAACTTAAGAACTAACTGCAAGCTAACAAAACCACCCCAATATGAGAATGCAAAAGGTGGTTCTTTACCAGACTAGCTCAGCTAAGTTTCCTCTTCAAACATGACCATCACCCCTGAATACAGTTACACTGATCAAAGCTTAACTCTGAAAAAAAGCTGCTGCATGCCAGGTAAGGACATTTGTACTTGGAACCATCACAAGAGTGGACAAAAGCAAGTATATATTCACCACATGTGTAAGTCAGCTGCCATCAGAGGACTGTAATCATGATTTTACTAACATCAGTTAAGAACTCTTCCCTTTAATATGTGAGCAGAATAAATTACAATTACAAAGAAAATTCCCATAAAGGAAATGACTTCATGAATGGCAGGGTGCCTGGCTGAGACTTAAAAGGAGGATGACACCTACTTTCCCAAAGGAAAACATGTAGCTGCAGGCCCTGTCTGGAAACATGAAGTGGCAGCAGCTAACATAAATAAGGTAATACCATTATACCACTACACTTCAGATCTTTCCTAGCAAAGCCACTATAAGTTGGTCTTCAAGCTTCTTTTCAGCATATATTTCTTTTTAATATATATCCACACGTTTCATTCTCAAGCTGAAATCAGTGCACGGTTATGCAATTATTATCTACGACAAGATCTGGACTTGAATTCAAGCTGAAGTTCCATTCTTTTTGTCCTAAAATTCCAAGTATGCTGGGAAATTTGATCACAGGTCAAGGGCCTTTTTTCTCCTGTATACATTTAATTGTCATCAAACTGCTTCTTCAGTAGAGGAAAAACATATACTATATAGGTATTACATTCTGATCTAAAAAATTAAGAGTATTTCACAACCTAACATGCACACACAGAATTTGTTTTACTTACTGAACAGACTCTGGTGTTCCAGTTAGCATACATGATCTTTCAGGCAGGCCTCCACTATCTGCAGTCATTAAATAAAACCAACTTGTCAGTAAAGTCAGAAAAAGATTATGAAATTAATCATAACATGCAAACTACTGGAACGTCAATGAAGCAGAATAATCAGTGTATCCCATATGCTTTAGACCATGATAGTCACAACTACAACAAACAATTAAAGTGTACCTTAAATGAAGGTTGAGGCACTTAGAAGCAATGAGAAGTCTTCTGAACTTTCTACCATCCCACCCCCCAAATAAACCAATTAAAAAAACCCACAAATAGTTACCAGGGGCAATCTGTATTTTACAGCCAGACTCTTGCTGTATGCGTGAGATCTGCTCTCCACCTCTGCCAATTACTTGAAGAAAGAAAATACAGAAAGATTACTTGTATTAACAGCATCTGCTAACATCCTGCATCATACTACAGGACCACATTCATACTACTTACTGAATCCAACCATCCCATCTGGAACTTTGTATTCCTCTGTCATCACAGACCTACAGAGAATGTTAAACAGAAGACAATGACCATCCAGAGACCAAAGTGGCATTGCATTTTTATATATATACCTTCCCATTACTCTTAAGAAAGCTTTTGCCCCCACCTTTACCCTCCCATCAGCTTTAGAAGTCATTCTAAAAGCACAGTTCTGCCTAAGCCGACAATATACAGAAGCAACACAAAAGTTCAAGTGTAACACAAATCAACCCAATCCCTTTATTGTGGTACAGAAAAGGCCACTGGAGCATTTCAAGTTTCATCTGCATATCCACTGCAGTATGCTGAAAATGTCAGCATCTCATCTACCAAACCCAGCCAAACCATAAGAATAATAGTGGGATGTGGTTCGGGCAAGAAAGGAGTGGAGAAAACCACTAAGTTGTAGCTGAGTAATCCTCTGTGTAAGGTTAGAATGTTTTATTGTTTCTGAGTCCATCAACCTTCCTTTTTGTTTACAAGATTGTGTCCCCCCCCTTTCCCTTCGGATTCCAACTTCCAGTCATGCTACTTGTGGTTCAAGTAGCAAAAACCAGCAACACGTTTTCCTTTTCTTAAGCTTGATACACAGCCTAGGCTGTGAACAGAGAGAAACAGCAATGTAGGTGCATTTGGAGTGTCTGACTTAGGACTTGCTGAAGCTAAATTTCAACAGGTCACAGAGTTGGTATCACTTTTTCAGAAAAAAATCTCGAAATTGCTTTATTCCAGTAAAAACAAGAACTCTAGATAAGATGCAGTGCAACTCTTACCTTTGTTGCTGATGCATCGGTGGTAGCTGATTTCCAAAAGCTATAAACAAATATTGTTCAAATTAAATTCAAACAAGTGGTGTAGTTTACAACTAAGCTAATCAATATTTTGTCCGAGTTCACTTTTAAGAATTCTTATCAACAGGTTTAAAAACAAATTTAAACATTAACTGTTGCTAAAACTGACACCACTGCCAGTTTTACAAAGCAGACTGGCTTTGCAAAATAAGACATAACCCCCCAGCCATTCTTTTGTTCTTACTTATTCAAGTATCACCTACCAGAACACTTTCAAACTCCTGTTCTGACAATGTTACACTTGTTTAGGGTTTTTTGACAACAAAATAAAAATTACTTACAGTCGTTCTGAGGAGCAACTTTCTTAGCATCTGGTTGATCTGCAAAATTAAGATTTTTTAAATTTTTTTTGCCAAGGAATTCAAGAAGTGTTTAAACGTTTTAGTGTGAATTGTAAATTTCCAGTGTATTTAGCCCCCTTTCCTTTTTTTTTTTTCTTTCTTTCTTTTTTTTCCTCCAATTTCAGGGAGCTGATCATCTGAATAAAAGAAAGAATCTCAGGAGCACTCAGCACTTGGTTAGTATAGCTGAAAAGATGTTAGGTTTCTCCATGTATCTATTCAGTAGTTTAACAAAAGGCAGCTTTCAGGACTCGCTGTATGTAGATTGCTCAGATACCCAGTCACTGAAACTCAACTAAGACAAGGAACAAAGTTGAGCTCTGTTGGTTGCTCAAGCTAATGATGCTTCTATAGTAAAAAAAGAAAAAAAAAATCAAATCCATACAAAAATCAACAATGACTTAAAAGAAAAAAAATTTTCTGACAATGACCACAAGCCTAGATCAAATATCCGAAAATACAACAGTATCACATGGCAATGCAATCTCAATCTGAATGTCAATATGAAATTCCTATCTAAATATCAAGCATTTCATAGCATAAAACTTCCAAAAAAAGCAGATTCAAGCAACTACATCGCTACTGTCCAAATCCTTTCTGTACAGTAGAGAAATAAAAGGCATCATTAACCTGTATCTAAAAAGACAGACTTCAGATGCTTCCTTCCCACCCCAAAATAAAGGCTACATGAACCACCATAATTTATGTGCAGCAAAAACTCAGACACATATTCCAAGAAATATTTGTGTCAATCCAGAAAGATCCACTAGTTTATGTCATGTTTACATACTAAACACAGGTAATAAATAAAAATTCCTGCCTTTAAAAGGAGAGGGCATTCCCTCCCAGTGTGTTGTACTGCTCGGACTTGTCCAAGAGCCATCTACACATAAAATAAAAAGAATACATTACATATATCATCTGAAGCATCATTAGCTCATTTTTGTATATTAAAAACCTCACCTTCAATATTAAAAAAAAAATAACTTTACTGCAGGACATAAGAACTCCTGATATAAAGCCTTAGTTACATTCTGTAGTCTGAGTTTCAATCCTCTTTAAGGAAAAAAAAAGGCATTGCTCTTTTGTAAGACCTACGAGAACATTTCAACAAGCTCAGAGGCTTCTTTCCATAATTTAGCCAGGATTTTGTCTGGATAGTAAACATATCAAACCCTGTTAAGTTCAAAGTGGCTGCTCCATAAGAGACAGAAGATGACACACACACACATTTCAGGAGAAAACTCTACTGCAGTGTAAGGCAAATCCAAAAAGCTGCAACAAGTCAGAAGATTTAAGTATGATCTTATCAGGGTTCACACATGCTGTAGGCTGAAATATTAGACTAACAAAAGTATCTACAAGGCAGAAAATTTACCTTCCTGTCTTTTTTAAAGTCCTATGCTTTTACAATGAAATGCAGTAATACTTTTATTTGAAATTGTGCACTAATAAAGTATATGAAACTACTGTAACAAAGTATATGAAACAATCTTGTGTAAAGGGTGAGCACTTCCTACTCTAACTTCCAAGCTGTAACCAGCCCCACACAAGAAAAGACTTCACTGACATACCTGTGCAGGCATTTCTCTCTACCAAGAATTTTGTTGCCCCCCCCAACACACATTTTTTCATTTGCAGCATTTAAACCACATTTAAAACAGGCTTACGTTCACTTCAGTTTAGAGCACAACAGTTTGAAACAAATTTTCCCATTAAACTGAAAACGAAAGAGCATGTCACGATCTACAAGGGGAACAAAATGTTTTAATGCTGTGCTATGGAAAAAAAAAAATCGAATCCACCAACAAAACCACCACCTGCAATGTTTCTGGCACAGTGGCCGGACTCAACAACAACAACGTATGCAGCAGTAACGAGTTCGTACCTCCATCCTCCAGAGGTCTTTTCTGTCCTCCATAACCGTAGTCGTTCGAGTTCATTGATGTGCCAGCATCTCCTCCAATTTTCGCTGCAATCTAAACAAAAGGCAGACGTTGTGAGCCAAGAAAAACGTAATTTTACTAGCTCATATTTATTCCAGACTTCCTAAGAAGTTTGAGAAATTCACACAGCGAAAATAACGTAAAGAAAAGACCGTTGCCAAAACCAGTTCCACTCAAAAAATTTTATTAATGTTTTAAGGAAGGCTTGTGCTCAATCCTTCAACAGCAGGGCTTTCTATATTTTTCTCATCCGTTGGAAAACAAAATCGACCCAGTTTGCCTTTGAACACCAGAAACTTTTTGCTAAAACGGGATTTTCTTTTCGTGTTGCCGGAGGAACACCGCTGCGTCTCACCGAGGGCCTCACCGGCGAAACAATTTCAACGCTCAGCAGTCCGACCACACCGACTTTACAACTACTGCCAAAACCGCGACCGCTCATTAACAGACGGGGCGAAAATTTCGCCCGAGAAGCGATGAAAACACCGCCCGCGGTACCCAGCCTACAAACGGAGCCGCGGGATAAAGCGCCGCCGCCAGGGCCGCCCTCGCCCCACAGGCCGCGGCGCTGCCCGGCCGCTCCGAGGGGGCCGCGGGGCCGCCGCCCTCCCTCCCTCCTTCCCTCCCTCCCTCCAGCCCCGATAACGCGCCGCTACTCGCCCGCCGAGATTTGGGCTCCCCGCCGCCCGGGGCAGGGCCCCTCGGCCCGCTCGCTCCCTCACGTCCGGCTCCCCCCGGCGCTGCCCGCGGTGGAGCGGGGCCGCTCACACCCCTCAGGGCGCGGGGCCGGGACAAAGCCTTCCCCCTCCCAGGACCCTCCTCAGGCGTCCCCGCAGGCCCTTCCTCAGGCATCCCCGCAGCCCAGCGCGGCGAGGCCGCAGCCCCCCCCCTCGTCCCCTCGCGGCTCCGGCGCCACGGCCTCCAGGCCCCGCGAACCCCATTGATTCGGCCACGTTACTCAACGCGCACCTGTCTAGCCCTCTGCAGCGCGTCTTTAAAGGCATCGTTCACTCCGCCGGCCCCGCCGCCGCCTCCCCCGGGCGCGCCCGCGGCAGGAGGGGGCACCGTGGAATAGTCCGCCATGGCCGCCCGGTGCCGCTCCGGCCGCTGCCGCCGCCTGCCAAGAAAGAGAGAAAATGGCGGCGGGCGCGCGCCTTTCACATTCCTGCGCGGCGCCGCGCGCGGGGGGAGCACCCGCGCCTCGCGAGAGCTCGCGCGAGATCTGCGCCGCAGAACGGCGGAGGAGCCGCGCGGCGCTTCGCCCGGCCCCGCCCACCCGCGGCCGCGGGGCCTCCAGGGCCAGCCCGCAGGGCCTATGGGGGGGGGAATCGCGAGGGTTCCAGCAGCTGCGCGAGCGCCGGGAGGCGCCGCTGATAGGGCCGCGGAGGTCACGTGGGCCGAGGGTGGGGGGGAGCGGGGACCGGGGAGTGGTGAAGAGCGCAGAGCTGCGCGCGGATCTCGCGTGGTTTGGTTCGTGGCCGCGGGGGCGCGCCTGAGAGCGGGGTGCGCGGGGGCTGCCGGGAGCGCGCACGGACCGGGGCGAGAGGCGGCGGCGGCGCTCGGTGAGTGCGGGACGGGCCGCGGGGCGCGCGCGGGGTCCGGCGGTGGAGCCTCCCCCCCGCCGGAGCGCGGCGGTGCCCCGGGCGGGGCTGTCACCGGGTGCCCGCCCTGGGGCGCGGGGCGGCTGCGGGGAACGACGCGAGCGGCGCTCCGGGGGAGCCGCCCTGGCGGGAGGGGCTCGGGCTGCGGGGCCGTTGGGCCGCAGGGCAGGGCCGGCTCCCTGCCCGGCCCGTCCCGCCCCGCCGGGGCCCCGCGGGCGCGGCCGCGCTCGCTCCGAACGGATGTGGAGCCGTTCCACAGCTCGGCCACACGGACGGGCTGTGCCCTGCCTCCTGTTTGCGAACTCGCTGCTGTTGTACGCTCCTTGTAATTAGGGGGATTTCCCTCTCGGCTCCGCCAGCATAGGCTGCAGTGAAAAACTGGGGGCAGTAATGCTTTAATCTGGGCCGTGTTTAGGTCCTGTGACCCGCTGGGCATGGACCGTCCTGCTGAACAGGGGTGACGGTCTCGCAAAGGCTTCACAGTTAGATAAGGTCGCAGAATATCTATTTAGCAATCGTAGAAGTAGAGGCCAAATAATACTGGAGGGGAGCTGCTGTGCGGCTGTTTCTGTGCCCTTCTGAGGAGGTGCTTTACGGTTTTAAAATAATATTCATCGAACTGTTGCTTCTTCGTGGGCTCTTAGCTTATATAAATATAATATTTTTATCTTTTTTAAGTGTACGTGCTTTTAAACTGAAGCATGTCAGGCCTCTTCCAGCCTAAATGAGTGTGTTTTCTTTGTTGTCAGTACTTAAAAATTGTTTTCTTGAACTTTGCCTGGTGTTGGGCTGCGGGCAGGGAGGGAGCGGCTCTTGAATTCGCGTAAGAAAATGCATCTCGCTGTCTTCTCTTTCAGCCAGCCTTGTTCCATCCTCCGTGTTAGTTCCGTGCTGCCTTATGCGATAATAAATGGGATCACTTTAATGACCTTTAGTCACTGGGCTGCTGAGGTCAGATTATCCAGTTCAGGTAACTCAGTTTTGAAGTATTATAGCTCAAAAGGGTCTTAAGAGTAATATGTTCCACGAAGTAAAAGTTCCTACGTGATTTTAGTGCATAATTAAAGCCAGGTGAACCTTGCTGCTTGTGATATTTTTGCTGAAAAGGCCCGTTCATAAGAATTAGCATATACTTTCCATTAACGCAGCTGTGTTAGCTGGAGGTGGGGCGGGGGGGGGAGGAAGGAAAGCAAAATCAGGTTTGGAAAACGGGAATTTAATTTTTATGCCTGACTCTTACCTGCTCTTTCCAAGCAACAGTTTGACCTTGAGTTATTTTTCGGTCTCTGTGTTATTGAGGGTGTGACTGTGTGTGCCGGCCGCGCTATGCAAATAAATAAGTGGAGCTGCAGCAGTTGATGATGCATTGAAGCCACTAGTGGCCACTGGCTATGACTTTTGTGGCTCTTCGCTGACTGCTAAACCACGTGGAGCATCCATGTGCTCTGCTTTTTGTTGTTACAAAACCTGCCAGTGATTCTTTGCGAGGTGAGACAAGCCAGTAGCTGTGTGACACTAATGATTTTTAAGGGGTACTCTTGTACCATAAGTGGTCTAGTTGCATTCATAAGAACCGATGATGAGGGAATGTTAATTTTGATTTTTTTTTTGTCAGCTTTTTACTTCTGCTTGAGGTGATGCTTCGTTTGAAAGCTCGGGGTGGTATTTAGTATGATTCCTCAATCTTCTCAGTCCTTGAAACCACTGTATTTCTTAGGCTTTACAGAGAGTCAGAGCATGAAATTTAGCAAACTGAAGAAAAGAAGGTGTATAACGCGTCGTAGGATGTTGTACTCTATGTAAATACTTTGCCTTTCTTTTCCCTGTTCCTAAGTTGATCTGATGACCTTCATTAGCAGTTACAGAGTTTACTTCTCTCTGTATTTCCCGTGATGGCACTTAGAAGCTATCTGCTAGAAAACCACTTCTCTTAAGCACTCTTGTCTCCATTTCCCTTTATTAAATGATACTTCTGTTGGGGAAAATATCCTTATGGGATTAATTCTTTAATCTCTTAATGGAGTGGGGTGAGGGTCTAAACCCTTAACAGTGCTAACTGCAATATTCAAGTGCTTGGCTGACTTGTTCCAGCAGCACACACCAGGATATTCTGTTTTCTCACTTGCAGAAGTTGCTCATTGCCTGCTTTCTCCAATCTACCTTCTAAGAAATTAAATGTCCTAGATTTCTAAGTAGTTTGCACTGGACTACTGGAGCATGAGAACTTTGATTTTGATATTTAAAATAAGCTTCACTCCATACACCAACTCATTCTTATTAAAAAAGGATGTACAGTAGAAAAATCTATCACCTTTCAGAATTCTAATAATTAGAAGGCAATATAAGAAGTAACAGAATGTGGAGTTTTAAAAGGTCTTTCAGTGTTTCTTTTGGAGATTGGAGGAAGATGACTTTGTTAACTGAATTTACTGGATTATGACATCTCTTATGGTTTCCAGACCATGGTTGTTTTTTTGGATAATCATCAGACTACAACGTTCTGGTAGATGCATTTATTGAGAAACAGGTAGCTTAAATGAAAAATCTGACAAGTCAGAAAACTTTTTAGGTGTTGTGTGGGTTGCCACAGACTTAAGTAACGGAGGGTTCTCGAGAAAAGTATTATCAAATATTGTGTGTATGGAAGAATCCTTATTTCTAGCAAAAAGTCCTTAGGATATTTCTAAATTAGCTAATTCAGATATCGCAAAAACATCGATGTGAAAGTGTGGAACTGACCAAAATCCTCTGCATAAGCAAAGCCTGTTTATGACCCTGCCAGAGGTCTCATTAACTGTACCAGGAACCATTTCTTTCAAGACTGTGTTACCTTTTGGTCTTGTCACCACAGATCACACTAGAAGTGAACTATTGGGGGGGGAAGCCCCAAACAACCCAACAATTGAACAGAACTCGATGCATTGAGGCACTGAGGTGGCTTTGCTTATGCAGAGGGTTTTGGAGAAGTGGATCCTGGTCTGTAAGGATCAGAGGAGAGTCACCACTGGCAGGGCTGTACCTCTGCCTGCTGTGCTTTCTGCAAGTCATCGCTGCTGTGGGGAAATCTGCAGTTGGGTCCTGATGATTTCATCCCTGTGGGAGGTACAGATCAATAGGTTCAGATCCTGTCAGCTGCTGCTCCTGCACAGGTCAAGGGTATCCAGAATCTGCAATATTACCAGTAGAAAACTCCCTTAAGTAGCTGCAAAGAGGAGATTTAACATGTGGGCTGTACCCAAACAACTGTTGATCTGTCAGGAGCTTTCATATTTACTGCAGGTGCACTGAGGTAGTAATTGCAAATTTCAGATCCACAGTTTGGATAACTTTTATATGCTGAGTTTGGAAAAAAAAAACAACCAGCCAACCTTCAAATCTTTGGTGTTTTAGGTTTACATTTAGTCATGCTGGTTTTTTTTAGCAAAAAGGTTTAATTTCTTAAATCTTTGAAGAGAAACTGTGTAAATATTGTAGATTCCTTAGAGCTTTTTCCTTTCACGTTTTACTCTCGCGAATCTTATTTCCTCTGTATTTGAGTTTAAATTTTGACTAGGTCACAGAAGGCTATCAAACTGCATTAGGCCACAGTTGCTTTGGGTGTGTCAAATACAGGAGGATAAATCAGAGAACACTCACTTTTTCCCTAAATACAACTGCAGTGAGACAGTGTGGATCAGCATATAGAGGGAATGTGGTGTGAAAGGCAGCTGGATAATATTAGTCAGCGTGATAAGTGTCATCAGTGCTCAGCTCTGACTTGTTTGAGGGGGCTGGATGTTTCTGTGTGGATGTCATGGGAAGGGAAGCTTGGAGAGCTCCGAGAATTTGTTTGCTGTTAACATCTGCAAAACTCCTCCCAGAGAGGGGAGAAGTGTGAAGGGCCTTGTTTCGAATGAGCTGGGCGTGGGAGCGGCAAATGAATGGGGGTTAAGAAAGGCAGAGTTGGGGATTGAGGGAGTTTGAAAGGGAGAACAAATGAATAATGCAGACGTAGCTGTAGAGGGTGGAAGTGTCTTTAAATATCCCTCTTTCAGCAGAGCACTGAAGAATGTGCATTCAAGTCCTATTAATAAGCATGTAAATACTTTTTTAAATTAAGGCAGAATTAATGTTCAAAATTGTCGTCTTGAAGTGGGAAAAGCTTGATTACTTTGAAGAGATTGGGGCACTTCCCTATTGTATAGACCTGATCCCTCATAGTATTCTGATGCTGTTTAATTAAGCTCACAACTGTTATTTGTTAATTTGTGAGTCAGAAAATCTTATTTTTAACCACACTGTGCATCTATCAGAAGGCAAATTAAAAAAAAAGTAGAAACGTAAATCTTTTCTGAGACTGAGGAAGGAAAAATGGAAGAGATGATTTAGAAGCTCTAAATTACTAATCCCTTCAGTCCATAAAACCGTGATTATGACAAGTTTATCTAAACTGAAAATCTTCTTAAACTTTATTGTAAGGGTCACGTGCATGTTTTGGGAAAAATAAATGTTTGCAGTGATTAGCAATGCTACATAGGCTTAGAAAGGGATGAATGTTGCCGGCTTAATCTCAAATATCACTGTAAAAAAAATCAGTCCATGTTAATAATTCGACTTGATGTGAAGGGCAAGAAAACAGGGGATTGTGTAAGCTTAGCTTAAACAGAAAAACATACCTGAAAATCTGTTGACTATGGATTGGTGTTTTCTGCAGAGAATAGGGAAAGGAGGTCTTTTACTTCCCTTTAACAGGTTGTCGTGTGTTAGGACTGTGTCCTGTGAGTGGACTGATTCTGTGTAATGATTGGATTAAAATTTTTCATTTCTATGACTTAATTGCAACTGTCCTCTAATTTTTCACTGGGTTTTGTACCGATTTTTTTTTTTCTAGAAAGAGCAGGCAAAAGGTAAAAAGAAAGTACATGACTTTCTACAGTGATGTGTCTTTCTAGGACTTGCTACCATGCAAAGTTTGAACTTACAAGAGGGAAAATTTTCATGGAACTATGCTTTTTTATAGTCTCTTGGTAGAATAGATGCTGAAATTTGCAGAACATCTGGATATTTTTCTGCTGAATTGTTCATCTTTCCATGTTGTACATTGTTCAGCTCTTAGCTAGGTGTACACCACTTAATCTAGAGCAATAAAGCAATTTAAGATATTAATTTCAAAATAGATCTATTAAACTCTCCCCTTCCATCTTCTTTTCTCAGAACTGACAAAGGGGGGGGGAAACAACTGTGAAATGTAATTTAGCTATGGGATGTGGTTGGAACATCTGAAAGACTAATGAGCAACTGTTTTGACTTCTATTACAGCAGATTGTGGTTACTACAACTAGGGCTGCCTGTATTTCTGCCTTCTGTAGGTGAACTGCAGTACACTCTTATTGACATGCTCTCCTTTCAGGTTGAACAGTTGTTCTGACATCTCCTGTTCAAATTGCTCTCTTTGTACAACAGTTGAGGGCCTGTGTTTTCAGCCGTGCTTGTAAAACTGGCTGCATGAATCAGAGCAGCTGGGTGGGATTTTGACGAGCACACTCTGGAAAAAGCATCCAGTGTGACCATCTCCTTTTGCTTATGTAAGAACAGAATGATCACATGGGCACAGCAAAAATGTGTGCAGTTCCTTATTTGGGAATGCATTAATAACCTTCGTCCTGTTGGAGTGTAATGGCAATTAAAGCCAGTGCAATGTGGCTGAGTTGCTTTTCCAAGTGGATTTATGGGGTTTGCAGTTCTTCTCTTCATCGAGGCTGAAAAAAATAGCTTATTTTCTACTGGAAACTATTAATTTCTGTCATTATTACAGGAAAAAAAAAAACTCCACAAGTAGAGTTAGGATAGGGACTGTGCAAGCATATCTTCCATGTATCTTCACCCTTTCCCCTCTTACATGTGACCTGTATGAATTAGTATCATGGTTATTTAGTTGTTTCTCCCAGCTGTTATGTTTACTGGTAGGTTTTTAATTATGTCAGAAAGAAATCTAATGGTTTTGCATTTTTAATTATGTCAGAAAGAAACCTAACGCTTTTGCAAGAAAACATGACTTCTGTTGGTTCCTTAATTATGGAACATGACTGAAGTACTGATAAAACTCTCGATGAACCCGTCAGCCTTTAGTGTAAACCTGTAGCCTATTCATCACAAGGAAAATATTTCTATAATGTCTTATGTTCCACTGATGAATGTTCCAAACTGGCACTGTGGTTGTTTTTTTTTTAAATAGAACAAATCCAAAATCTTGATGATAGGCTGAGAAGCATTGGACAGACAAACTTCAGGTTCAGATCAGGTCCTATCTGAGTCATGCCAGTGCCAGCTTCACAGAGATTTTTTTTCCAGGAGCTAACCTGTGAGGACTATCTTTATTCTACAGGTGCTGCTTTGCTGAGACAACAGGTTGTTAATTATATTATTTGGTGGAAGAAACCTCTTAGAATTACTTTGCTATAAATGAAGTATTATGCTGCTTCCATTGGAATAGTTATTAAATGAAACATTCTGCCAGCCCTAATGTTTCCTGGATAAGGAAGAACTAACTTCGTGAGAGGGTATAGAAATAAACGCATTTTAAATGCCCTTAAAACACCTTCTTTTGTTGGAGTTTCTTGAAGGAAACTCGGCAAGGATTGTTGTGGAAACTAGTGCTATTTTTCCATTGTCCTTTTGCTGTTAATCAGTACATAGCACTACTGTGAGGTCACAGAAGTTCTCCTGCCCCAGGATTCATTTGGTGGAAGAACTGGGAGGGAGCCAGTGGCAGTTCCCAGGGTCTGAGCTGCCTGGCCTTGTGTCCAGTCTCAGCTGGCCCCGAGCAAATGTTACTTTGGATTGTGCCAGCTGGCCCTGGCCTGTGGGCTGGAGAATGCTGGCCTGCAGGAGGAGGTACTCTGTGAAATGGCCATTCTACCCCTGCATTTTTAGAGAGATTTTTACCCCTTTTGTGGGACTGAATCCATTGACTGGGAATCTTGAATTAAGCCTCACTTTTACTGAAAACAGGAATAATGGAAACATCTTTACAGGTGTTACTAAATATGTGTTTGTAGAAGCGTGTTTATTGTAAACACCCCTCATCACTGAGGTGGGAAACAATACAGATACACTTCTCATGGCTTATTTTTCAAGGTTTGTGTAATAAAATGATCTGCAGGCAGACAAATAAGGGTAGGGGTCTACACATTTTTTTTTAATATGTATTTTATAATCTGACATGCCTGCTTTGGCTTCTCTGTCGAGAAACTTGCAGTGCATCTGTTCTGTGGTATTTTTTCAGTGTCCCACTGACACCATTATTGAGTTTCCAGTGTCCTTTGGCAGAGAATTCTATCACTTGTAGAAATTCTCTATTTTATTGTTTAAACTGGCTTCTGCTGGTTACACTTAGTGGTTCTGGCTTAAATGGGTGTAGACCATGAATGGTTCAGCCTCCCCTTTCTCTATCATTTGTAGACCTTGCAGACCTCTGTGACTTCTGTGTTTTTTTTAGAGACTGAAGAATTCAAGCCTCCCCAGTTGTTTTTCATGTGGAAACATTTATGTATCTTTGATTGTCTTGTATAGTCCTCTGAACATTTTTTTAAGATATTATATGTGATATACTATTAATGCTGAGAAAATAGTATAACGTGGAAGCCTGTGACTATATATAAAGCATATGTATGATTAATATATTAATCCTGTGTGATGGGTTTTGATAACATATTCAGAGTCTGAGTGTGTTGGCATTTGAGCATCTGAAAGACTTGTATTGCAGCAGTATGTTTTCTTAAAACAATTACCAGAAAGGCTATAAAACTTAATACAGTCTCATAAAAAGCAACTAATCTTGGAGAGAAACTGAATATATACAAAGTGTTAAGCTGTTCATCATATTAAATATCTTGTTATATAACCAGCATGGGAAGGTTGGTGGCATGGGAGTCAGAAACCTGACTAGTACAGTGTGATAAATGTGTGATTAAGTCTAACTCTTCATTTGCAAATGGGCTGTTTCAGGAATTCCCTGAGGCTTGGAGAAATTCCTGAGTGATGGCCATCAGAGCCAAAAGCAAAAATCCAGGCTTTTTATATCTTTAACTTAAAGGGGAAACTTTGGCTGCTGTGTTTTTTTTTTTTTCTCCTCTCTTTGCCCCAGACTGGAAACTTATTAGTAAGTTGTGTAGAACTTGTCAAAATTGAACATTTTCTTGGAGGAAACAGGGCTTCAGCTTCCTTATGAACCGAGAAGATATTTCTCCTCACCAACACAGTCTGCTTTTCCATATAGATGTTTGCAGAATTATGCATGGCAACACTTAACTGCTTGGAGTTTGTAGCAGGGTGGTAAATAGGTGTAGTTAATAATGGGAGGGAACCTGTGAAATGTTCTGCATGATTGGCATTGCTCCTGCTTGACCAATCAACTTGAATAAGAATCCTTTTACAGAAGCTATGTGGGTGGGAACTCAAATGGCCACCAAAAATCTAAGTAAAGGAGTTGAAAAGCACTTGTGGAATCTGTATTCTTTCAGAAGAGGGAAGCCTTAATCTGTAGATGAAAATACTTTCTGTGTCGCTTTGTGTGGCCACACTTGGGATGTTTCCTTTTGTGTTTCTAGTGCTGTGTGGTACTTGACAGTGAGTTGATGTGAAGTAGTTGCTGGCGTTCCCAAGAGGGAGTTGGTTGCCTTTTCATCAGTGCAGTCCCTCGTGGCTGAGCCCTGAGATCGTTGCTGACTTGCAGGAGGCTGTTCGGTCCCTCCTGGTGCTGCAAAGGTAAAATGGGGAAGGTTCTTCCACGTGTGTGTTTGTCCTTCAGCTGTAGTAGAGATTGGGACTTAGTAGACAGGAATCAGGTATGACAAAACAATTTCTTTGTGTTAATGACATTTAAGTTTGCTATGCTGTGATGAGGGTTCAGTGTGCATGTGTTAGCAGTGTCCTGTCACGTTTAAGATAATTGTACCCATGTAGATATGAAATCTACTTGATTAGTTTTTCTTTCTTCTTTTTCTGTTAGTTTATGTATTTCTGCACAGGTCATTATGTAAATGTTTGTAACAAATGTGGATAGAACCTTCCTAAATATTCGTTCACAAAGCCTAGCCATGATGATGACGATATGTAAATGTGGTGGGAATAATAATTTTCTGAAGAACCCAACCTTTTAACTTAATAGTCACAAACTATAGTAAGTTTTAAAGTGTAAGTATGGTGGACATTGTCAGTTGTGCACAGCATTTCTAACTATTGGGGTATTGTTACAAAAAGCAATAAGAAAAAATAAAACTAACTTCATAAATTATTTGCTGACAGCACCTGCTGTCTTGTCATGTAGACTTTTCCAAATAAAATAGAAGGCTATGTGAATCACAGGCTTAAAATTTCATTTTGAAGGTACAAAAGTGGTAACAGTATATCTCTGGGTGATAGCAGTATGCCTTTTTGAGATTTAACACTTGAACTTGAGCTGTAAATTCGTGTAGACTCTGGAATGCATATTTAAAGTAAGCTTTTCCACCTAAGACCTTAAAAACGTCCTTTGGCCTGTTGGCATGAGCAGAATTTCATGCATGTTCCAGTAATACTATAAACATTGTTTTGAGACAGATACTGCCAATAAAAAATAGAAAATATAGGGCTGATGTAACTTAAATATAATTATTTAATTGTACGTTTTTATGTGGCATTTCACTTTCTTTGATTATTTATTTAGAGGTAAAATCAGCCCCAGAATCCTTATGTAAAAGTCAACTTTTTACTTCCATCACAATTAGCAGCATATCCCACAGACAACTGAGGAAGAATTTGATAAATTTGATAGTAACTGGCATATGAAGTGTGTGACTAAATGAAGCTTTTCTTTCAGGACCATTGATTAGAAAGCACTGTTATGCTCTGCAGGTTTCACTTGGAGTTTTCTGTCAGCTATATAAAAATAAATCAAATAATTGTTGCTTCTGTTGTAAACTCCAAAATTTATTTCTGAATGTGATACCAGCTGCTGAATAGTTCTGTAGTGAAACTAATGAATTCATGAATGGGGTTTCCATTCAAGGTCGTAGTATAAAGTGTATAAAAATATAAACATACCTCACAGTTAAAGATGGTGGGGAGAAGAGTCATTGTCAAAATGTTTTTTTTCTCTTTTTTCTTCCCTGGGAAAATAATGGATGATCTTACAGGAAACTTTATGATTGTGTATGGGTGTGCTTTCTTCAAACCGTTGTAGACAAATATAAATTTATTCCATTCATTAATGTGGGTTTGCAAATATTATTTAATTGTGAAAGCTTTTCCTGGGGAGGGATTTGGCTGCTCTGCCTTGACATTTACGTGCACATGTGTATTTATAGTTGTGATCTGTCTGGAATTTGCCTTTGTGGTTTTGTTTGCTCTTTAACTTGTTCTGTGATTTAGTCCTGTCCTTCTCAGTTTTGTTTCTGAGGTTTAATAGGTGAGGAATGCAGAAGAAATGGCTTAATTTAAAGGAAGTATTGAACACTGGACTGTTAACTTTCTCGTTGCATAACAAGAGTACCATGACATTACCCTAAAGTAGTTTCTAAGAACAGGAAGGCACGCCTGAGGCTGCCCAGTTTCGCAGAAAATGGTTTTCCAGAACTGACTATAAGTAAAAGCTGCATAGATACCACTTGATACTGGAGTGCTGATGATAACATTTTTCTGTGTATGCTGAAATGGAATGTAACTGTTGTATTTGAAGGCTGTATAAACAAAGAACTGATGATACAGATGGTTGAGTCATAACTGATATATCAGTCAGACATGTAGTAGAATTAGGAAGAAAGCTTTTGGATGGTGAAGGTTTTTTATCTCTAAACATAATTGTTTTTGAGGTGGTTTCACAGCCAACTGGATTTGTGTGTCCAAAAAGGTACTTAGCACTCATTCAGGAGCAAGCTTAATCAAGTCTTAGGTTATGGGCTCACTGATTGATAGGTTGGTAGTCCAGTGACTTGCTTCTGGAAGGCTCGAGTAAGTTCCAGGGCACAGGGCAGGGCTGGGTGCTGGTAATGCTGCCCAAACCACATCCCAGCACCACCCCTCCTTCCCGTTAAAGGTGAAAGTCCACAGCGAAGGGGAGCACACATCCAGTGTGCCAGTCAGAACTGGGCACCAGCAGGGCTGCACACACTGCAGGGCCCTCAGGGACGTGGCACGAGGTGCCAACCTCTGCAGGCAGGGGTGACTGAAATGCAAGGGCTCTGGAAGTGGCCTTACTGACAAAATGCCCTGTGGGGTTTCCAGGTTCTGCTACAAAAGAGGAAGACACAAGGTAGAAATGCAGAAACTTGTAAAGAACAAAATAATCCTATAAAGGAGTTCATATGTTGCACAGTAGGTAATGACCTTGTCTGGGTTTTGGGGGGACGCTTATTCAGGCATTTAAACAAAAAGTATTCCAGCATGTTGGAAGCAAAATCTTTTCTCAGTCTAGAAGAGTTTTTCCTAGGTGTATATGGTAACAGGGAAGACAGGACTGTAGCAGTAAAACTAAATATTTACTTGTACTTTATTAAGGCTGTTTTGTTTCCTGTTTACTTGAGCTTATTTGGAGGGACTGCAGTGCCAGTACATGAAGGCTTTTCCTTTTCTTTTGATAATAATTCTGAGGAGGAATATGGGATAAAATAACAAAATGAACAGTAAAGAATTGCAAATATCAGATATTTGGAGTTCTGAAAATATGTGATTTATTATCTTTCCTTGAAACTGCTCTACAGAGAGAAGATTTGGAAGATGTAAAAACTTACCACACTTAGCAGATAGATTTCACTGTCTGAAGAAGTGCTGGTATGATCAGATGTACCCAAACTGTAATTAACATGATAACTAGATGTCCATCTTGTGCACACTAGTCTTTTGACAATAATGAACATTAAAAAAAAGTTTTCTCTACTTCTAAGAGAGTCGTATCTCTTTGTTACAAATTGTTTAAAGAACTCAATAAGCATGTGAGAGGAACTGCAGCCTACATGTATTTCCAAAAGATCTCTGCTTGTAGGATAAAAGGAAGGTCTCAATATGGAGAAAAAGAAGGAATATGCTTTCTGGAAGGAGATGTTTCAGTTACCCATTGACTCTTAGAAGATATGAGATTCCAGGCTGTAAATTCATTCTGACAATGAAGATCTCGTGCAGGGCAGGAAGTAGAAGTAATGTAGTCATTGCTGTACATCCCACTCAGAATCTTAAGTAATTTAGTTTTTAGGGAATATCTTACATAATTAGGGTATAACTCAGCACTTGGGCCAGAATAGCATGTCCCTCTCTATAGGGAGAGAAAGGATGCCTGAACACTTAGTCACTGTGATTGTCAGCAAACAGTCCCTGTGTGACTTTGGTACAGACTTTGTTCTGTAAGGATTGAAAATTAAGGTAAGAAACTTTTGATTTGAGGAGAAATCCTCATTATTGTGGCTTTTAATGTAGCCTGTGAAATTAAATAATACGTTTTACAAAAGAGGGGGAGAGGATGGGTCAGTAAACCCTGCTTATTGCACTGCTTGAATATTCTTTTGATACTTAAAAGGAGACGTGTTTAATGTAATATTGTCAAAAGGTTAAAACTGTCCAGTAAAACATACAAGTGCAGTAGCTGCTGAGGGAGTTGTACTGTGCTTCACATGGAATCTGCTTGTTGTAATTCCAGCTGTTGACCTGTTGCTTTCAGAACTCCCCAGTGGAGAAAATTTTGAATGTAGGATGTGGGGTTTGCAGTCTTTATCTGAAATACTAACTGTAAATTAACTAAAGTAGTACTTTCAAAATAAAGATGAGAAGGGTGATTTAGAGCTTTATTCCATGTGGAACTCATCAACAGCTTCCTCCTTCAGCTGTAAAGATAATTGATTCTGTAACCTTGTGGCTCCCAGTGTGCCAAAAATGCAAGTAAGTCCTGAGAGATTTGGTGGCAAGGGGAGCTGATTCCTACTTGCAATACCCTTTGACTTCTGTTACATTTGAAATAATATCTACATATATGCAAAAGTTCTTTCTCAAATACTGTGGTGAAATCTTGGCTTTATTCAGTCTTGATCTTTTCTACCCCTATTCCAAAGGGGAGTGTAAAAAGCCCTCAATAAATAATTAAGCAAATCCTGGATACACTGGAGGGAATCTAGTAAATTCTGTTACAGAAATTGGGAAACAATAGATACGATGTGAGGATTAGGGGGAATGACACAAGTTTAAAAAGAGAAAGAAAAGATACAGATCTTTTTCTAGAAATCTCTGGTTAAGGAGACAGTTTCTGTCTCTTCTGATCAGCCTCTTTTAAGTTAGAGCAGGTCCTAGAAAACAACTTCACATATAATGCTCCCTGAGTCAGAGGATTAATGGGTTTTATTGCTGGAAGGAAGGCAGTTGAGTTTAGTTGTCTTCATAGTAATAACTTCATAATTGAACCTAGAAATGTCTTCATATGGGTAACTTCTAGATATGACCAAAGCTGGTGTGTTTTAATACTTTGTTCCAGGGAGGAGTAATTTTTCAAGCTGTATTAATCAGTCTTGAAGTTTATTCCCCTACTGATAAGCGGGGATAGTTTCTTGACCTATAGCTTTTAGCAGAGATACAAAAGAAATCTTGCAGGCTAAAACTTCATAGCATTTTCCCTACAGAGCATGAGAAATACTTGAGTAGTAAAATTTGCACTGGATGTTGTAAAACAAATGTATAAGAACCAAATGTTTTTCTGTTACTAACATCTCATCAGAGGGAAGGTATTTGCTTGGGGTATTGCTGTACTTGTCTAATAATCTCGATGTTTCCTCTTCTGTCGAAGAAGGCTGTGATGGGAGTTACAGTTTTGGTCTGTTTTAATTTAGTGGTTCGAGTTGTGTTAAACAAAGTGGTATTTTTTTGCTCCAGTTCATTCTTTCTGCCCAGTAGTCCGTGACTGCAGTCAGCTGGGGGGGGCGGCTTGGTTTTATTGTTAAAGAAATGAAGTTTGTAGTTGATTTGGGTGTAAAATACTTGCTAGGCTTTGCTGGCAAGGGCACAAATGCCCGTTGATATATTTGGAAGGCGGTTCTGTACAGCTGTCTCTATAGAAACTGTGAAGTAAAACGCTATAATTACTTCCTCTGGGCCGCTGCAGTTCTCTCTCTCTCTGGGGGCCGCTCAGTGTTTGGGGCTGGACGCTGTTGGTGAAAGGCCCTGTCGTGTCACTCTGATTTAACCTTTACACTTTGGAGGTTTGGGGAGGGAGAAAATAGCAGGGAGCGCTGGGGGTGCGCGCGCAGGAGCTGGAGCTGGAGCTGGGCCAGCGGGGAAGTGACGTCCGCGATTATTTGTGGTTCTAGAAAGAGCCGAGACACGTCGTGGGCATGGGAGGACTCTGAGGAGAGGGCTGTGCCTGCCGGGTGTCATCATTTATAAATGAGCAGCGGGGGAGGGAAGGAGGTACGGGAGAAGCTGCCCAGCGTTTCTAGATGGATCGGAGAGTTTGCTGATTTACGGCGGTGCCGTTTGTTTGGATTCCGGGTTTGATTTGTGTTTTTCCTCCTCCAGCATCTCCACCTTGCTGAGACACTGGACGCTGCTTTCTTTTATAGCGAGGAAAATCTGAACTCCTCCGACACTCAGGATGGGGAAAGATTATTATTCTATCCTGGGAATTGAAAAAGGGGCTTCTGACGAGGATATCAAAAAGGCTTACAGGAAACAAGCGCTGAAATGGCATCCGGATAAGAACAAGTCTCCCCACGCAGAAGAAAAATTCAAAGAGGTTGCAGAAGCTTATGAAGTGCTGAGTGATCCCAAAAAGAGAGACATTTATGATCAGTTTGGGGAGGAAGGTATGTATGTCTCTGTATTACTTTGATCAGTTAATTTCATTATGTGGAATGAAGCAAAATGTAGGGGAAAACACAGTATGTGTTGATTTTTAGGCAGTGTATTTGGCTCGTCAGTTTTTTTAAATGTAAAATGCATTGCTGGGTTTTAATGCTGATACAGTTTTACTTTCTTATTTTTATTTTTTTTTATTTTATAAGTCTCAAGTACTCGACGGGCAAAAAGTTACTGAACAGAAAAAGTTTGTATCGCTCATAAATAGCTTTCTGGATCTTTTACCTTGCCAGAGCACTTTTGAGATGCAATTCAAAAGAGATATATTCTTTTTTTTTATATTTTTGCCTGAGGGCAGTCTGCTTGATCCAGGCAAGGCAGTCCTTCTGAGCAGAAGCCCAGGTGTCCAGTCTGTAGTTGTCCTTGGCTTTGTGCCTGGAGAGGAAAGAATTTGGCTGATGTCACAAAATACCAGAACAATTTTTTAGCTTTAATTGTAAACAGTGATAACATGCCAAGAGAATGAGGCCTCAGAAATGTCATATTTATCCTAAAATGGTTATCTGGAGAGGATGGCTTTTTTTTTATTTTTGACCAACATGACTTTCAGTCTTATGATTGAGCAACAGAGGAAGTCATTAACATCCCTTGCCATAAATGTATGGTATCAGAAATTCCATATGGAATAATGGCTTCCGTTGTGACAACTGTCTACTTGTTGCTGTTCACTCAGGGCCATGTGTTTTACTGTTATACAGGAGGACACTGAAGTAATTTGTTACCATTATAAAGGAGGGCACTTTGAAGAAAGGTGCAAAGTGTGAATTTGTAGAGTGGTGTATCTGGAGATATCTCCTCATGCCTCAGTTGCTCTCTGAGCTCTTCATTTGTATCTGAGAGTGTAATTAGTAGTTGTAAGGGAAAGGCAGAGGGTTGGGTTTTGTGGGAAGGAGGAAAGACTGTGTTTATAGAGCCAAGAACTTGATGTACCTTCAAGAACTTTTGGCCAGCTATTCCAGGAGGTGTCCTTCTGCTGTCACAGATTGAATCCCTGATCTACTTGTTTGACATTAACAGTGCTGTGACAGAAGGATTTACTACATGGTGCTAAGGACTTCTGATATGATCTGGTGTTGAGATGGGGAAGGCATTCTGATGTCTTACTTGGATACTCTTGGTACCTGATATTTAACTTATGCATAAAAGGTCTGGAACACTGAGACAAAAAAACCCCACAAACTTTCCTCCTTCAAATTTAAGGTTTAGGGAATCCTGCTTCATTAATGTTAGCCTTCCCATTTTTGTGGCTGTGGAGGTAGGAGAGCAGCTGTAGTTCTGAGTTGGTCTAAGATTAAAAAAAAAACAATCCACCAACCAAACAAAAAAACCCAACATTATAAGTTTAGAAATAAAAGTCTTGTAAGAAGACTTTCAGTCTTTTTATCTTAAATGTTTGAGAAAGTATCCTGAAATGGTCAGAGCAGAAGAGCACTACTGCAAGGAAATAAAATACTTGATTGCCTGTTGGGAAAGAAGCATTGAAGAAAATTGATTTTTAGCTGGGTTTGGAATGGGAGCACAGGAAGTACAAGGGACTGTTCAGAGAGAATTGTACAGGAAGTCTTAGCAGGAAGGAACAAGATGTAGATCTCTCCTTGTGGAAGATGGAATAGATACAACAAAGCTATTGAGAACCTTGTGATTTTTTTGCACGGAGACAGTGATAGTGTACATAAGATTTTTGTACCCAAGTGGATCTTAGTAAATTCTAAGATGTTTTTATTTGTAGCTGCTTTGTTACTGAAAATGCATTGCAGGAAAACAAAGATAAAACTAATACTGAATTAATGCTGAGCTATAGAGACTGTGCTAAATGTTGCATATGTGAGAGTGCATAATTTTCCCCAGAAGTGATCTTGTGGAAAGTTGCAATTCCCTACAGACTTTGCAGAACAGGAAGAGATCAAGTCAAGCAGACCTGTCCTCTGCTAATTCGTTAAAATAACTAGTTTGAATCGTATGAAATAAAATTGGCAGTGTCAGAATATCTGCTCTTCTGAAGTCCTTCTAGAGCTTCAGAAACTTTGCTGCTGTTCAAGCTATTGAATTACCGGTTGGTACTTCATATTCTCATGGTGAGTCCTCATTGAAAGGAGACTTCTGACTCTACTGTGAATATCTTTTTGACTCTTCAGTTCTGCTGTCATTACACTCTACAGTAGGAAAGCTTATACTAATACTCATTTTGGTTTTAACTTTGCTTATTTGTCTCCTTTAGGTCTGAAAGGAGGAGCTGGAGGATCTGATGGACAGGGCGGTACCTTCCGGTACTCCTTCCACGGCGACCCACACGCCACATTTGCAGCTTTCTTTGGGGGCACAAATCCTTTTGAGATCTTCTTTGGAAGGAGGATGCCTGGTGGCAGAGACACTGAAGACATGGAGGTGGATGGTGATCCCTTTGGATCCTTCACTACCTTCAGCATGAATGGTTTTCCAAGGGAAAGGAATACAGTTGGCAGCCAGTTACGTCGTAAACAAGATCCCCCTGTGATCCATGAACTCAAAGTGTCGTTGGAAGAGATCTACCACGGCTGCACGAAAAGAATGAGGATTTCACGGAAAAGGCTTAACCCAGATGGCAGAAGTGTCCGAACAGAGGACAAAATTCTTACCATCGAGATCAAAAGAGGGTGGAAAGAAGGCACCAAAATCACTTTTCCGAAAGAAGGCGATGAAACCCCCAACACAATTCCAGCTGATATTGTTTTTATCATTAAAGATAAACCTCACTCTCATTTCAAGAGAGATGGATCAAATATTATCTATCCTGTTAAGATCAATTTAAGGGAGGTGAGTTTCTCTTTTGGAAGAGCTCTAAATGTTTGAAGTTGTTAACAAATGGTACAATGGCTAAAAGCTGCATGGCAGCTGTGAAGTTTTAGGATTTGGGGTTTGGGTGTCTTTTTTTTTTTTTTTTAATTAGAGTTTTGCTTTTGTCAGTGTGTGGCTGAAGAGCACAGTTATTTAGAGTGGAAGCAATAGCTGTGTTGATAAAAATGGGGTATTATTTCCAAGCTGTTTACTGTAGAGGTGGAAGTGTACAAAGGTGGAAGGGTAAGAGTTACAGGTGATATGTCTTAAATCTTCAGACATTACCTTTCTAGCTAATGATGTGTTAGGCAGAAGTGACAGACACATTAACAAATCCTATATAATATGCTCCTTGCTGCTGGGATATGATTGCTATTTCTGTAGGATAAAGCAGAAATGCCTTAAGTATTTTCATTTCCAGCAAATTCAAAGTCTCCCCTTTTATGTCATCATTCATTTCAAACTACACAGAGATTGATTTCATGAAGATAAATAATTGTGAACAGGTGTAAGAGGAGCTATATATAACAACAAAAATGGTATAGCTTTTTAAAATTCCATTCCAAGTCAAAACATACTGGCTTTCTGAAGGAAAAGTCAGAAAGGCAACTTCAGAGTTCTTTAGAGTCTGGGGCCTCAACATAATCATCATTTAAAAGATAATGTGGCTGCGTGAAATGTATTTTTTCTTCTTAATTGGTATCAGGTTAAGAAGTAAACTCTTGCTTGCATTATAAGCTCTTTGTGTACATTAGGCTCCCTTCTTAAAGGATTCTGAACTAAAATAAGTGTGAACTAGGGTGAAGCACTTGAAGTAGTATGAGGGAGGGAGAACAGACTATTTAATGTTAATGTGGGTAATACAGTTTCTTTATAGATAAAAACCTATTTAGACTCATTACATTGTTATGTAAATTGGACATTATCAGTGTAGACTAAGTGTGCTGAATCAAGTGAAGCTGGAGGAATCAAAATCTTATTATCAGAGATCCTAGTACTGAAAACAAACTGTTGGATTAAGCAGGAGGTTTAATGTTTTAATTTTGGTTCACCAAAATAATTGTTAGTTTTTGTTTGAGTATCACAAATATTCACTGAACACAGCTCAGAAATTGGATATGCTATTGCTTATAGACACTCAGATGTCTTTCTGCAATTTGATACAGGTTGGTAGTGTATTAGAATAAACCCCTGTGCAATGTAAACACACAAAAAATGAAATGAGGTTCTGAATTTCCAATGGCAACTTAGAAGACTGACATCTCTAGAGAAGTATGAGTGAGGATTTCCACTCTGCTCAGCTCCCTTATTATTTGATGAAATCTTTGAAGGACATAAAAGCTCAATTACCCTCCAGTGGCCATTGTGTGAGATTTGTAAATTCAGTGATTGAAACCTTCTCTTTTTAAAAAAGGAACACTGAATTTTGACATCTCAGTAGTGCACACTAGAAACACTGTTTAGGATTTTAGTCACTTCTAAATAATCTAAATTCACTTGTAGGTACAAAAGAAGTTCTGACCAATTTGTTTTTCTCCTGTTATGATCTTTTTTAGGCGTTGTGTGGCAGCTCTTTCAACGTGCCAACCATAGAAGGAAGAACCATACCCATGACAGTAAACGAAGTGGTAAAGCCTGGGATGAGAAGAAGAATTATAGGATATGGTTTGCCACTTCCCAAAAATCCTGACCAACGTGGAGACTTAATTATAGAGTTTGAAGTAATTTTCCCAGATAACATTTCTCCAGCATCAAAAGAAGTACTTAGGCGAAATCTTCCAGTTTCATAAGATGGAAGACTGTGTATGTCAACAGATTAAAATAGGACACTGGAAATGCAGAAGACTGGCAAGTCTGTGCTTTAAAAGTGCAATCTGTAACAACTAGTGGAATCTTTGTTTCTTTTTGTTTTGTGGGATGGGTGGGGGGGGAATACTGTAATGCTGCATGAGAAGAAAAGGATTCAAGTACAAGTCATACAGGTGAATTCTGCAGTAAAATTTACAGGGAAAACCACTCATTTTGTTTTAATCTTCCTAATCAACAAAATTTATTCATTATTTTGCTTAATATAAAATGCAGTAATTTTTTACAAAGCCAGTGCATATTTCTCATACAGTACTTGAGCCTCCAAGTACTTTCTTTCTTATATTCTTACCCTATCTGTAACATTACACATTTATATGAAAGTTGGAGATAGTAGTAGAAATACACAAATATATAAACATTTAAAAGAGCAAAACATGAAAGAGATCATTTTAGTATGTTGCCTTCCACTGCACAAAGCATAGGCTGGAAAAATCAGGTTGGACTCCTGAACCTCCCCCAGTGCAATGAAAGCCTTCTCTTTATTGCCCCAGGACTGTCAGGACTGCATTGTGAGTCTAGCAAAGGGCAGATGGCTTGAGGAGCCATTTGCTGTGGGACAGTTCCTCAGCCTTCAGGCAGCACAGCAAGAAGGGATTCCACAAGTAACAAGTGGGCCTGCTGTCAGATGGGGCAGGGGAGCTGGTGACAAGTAACACGGAGAAGGCTGAGTTACTCTGTGCCTTCTTTGCATCAGTCTCTACCAGTAAAACAAGCAGTGAGGAATTCCAGGTCCCTGAGACCAGAGGGGAAGTCTGGAAGCTTGGCAGTGGAGGACCAGGTTAGGGTGCACTTGAACTGGAAGCCTGTGAGTCTGACAGGTTGCCCCCAAGCGTTGAGGGAGCTGGCTAATGCCACTGCAAGGCCACTCTTACTTATCTTTGGTCATGGAGATTGAGAGATGTTCCAATAGACTGGAAAAGAGAAAATACCACTTCTCAAGAGGAACAAGAAGGAAGTTAGTCAGCTTCACCTCAAGCCATGGTAAAGTGATGGAAAAAAATCCCCCTGGAATGCATTTTCAGAAGGTGATCAGGAATATTCAGCATCAATGTACAGTCGGGAAATCTTGCTTGACCAATCTCATTGCCATTTCCAGTGAGCTTTGGGGGTGCCAGGAGAACAGTCCACGTTGTTTGCCTTTTACATCTGGAGGCAGACTCATAAAGTACAGGTTAGATGAAGTGGAAAGTGAGGTGGATTTAAAAGCTGGCCAAACGAGTGGGCACAGGGGCTTGTAATCCATGGCACAAAGTCCAGATGGAGGCAAGTCAATCCTGGTGTACCCTATGGCTCAGTACTGGGGCCAGTACTGTTCAGCATCATTAATGACCTGAATGATGGGATGGAGTTTCCAAATCATATAAAACGTGGGAGGAGTGGCTGATGTACTGCCTTTCAAAGGGACCTCAACAGGCTGGAGAACTGGACAGAGGATTCTCACAAAGTTCAGCAAAGGGGAGTGCAAAGTCTTGCTCCCTGAGGAGCAGCTGACCAGCGAACTCAGCAGACTGACTGTGAGCCAGCAGTGCAGCCTTGTGGCAACAAAGGCCAGAGCTTTGCTAGCAGACGGAGGGAGGTGATCTCTGTCAGCCCTGAGGAGGATACAGCTCGAGTACTGGACTCCCCAGTCCTTGGAAGATACAAATTTAGTGGAGTGGCTCTAGCACAGAACCATGTATGAGAGGCTGAGATAGCTGGAGCTCTTCAGCCTGGAGGAGATCTTGGTACCTGATGTGAGGGAATGAAGATGGAGGAGCCAGGCTCTTCTCAGTAGCTCTCAGTGACAGGACTAAAGGGACACCAGTTAATACACAAGGGATTCCATCTGAACACAAGGAAGCACCTTTCTACCGAGAGGATGGTCAGACACTGGAATGGGTTGCCCAGAGAGGTTGAGGAGTTGCCATCCCTGGAGATGCTCATAACCTGAGCAGACATGGTCCTGGGCAGCTGCTCCTGCTGACCATGCACGAGCTGGGGTGTTGGACTACGTCATGCCAAGAGGTTTCTTGCTTCCTGAATCATTCTGTGACCTTGGACTTGGCACTTTTCACTAGACAGTGCTCTGAGCCATGTTCTGCAAAGGAGGCTTGGCCCAAAGCTGGGGGGTACTCGTGACAAGGGCCTGGGGAGCAGGTCTGTGCTGGAGTGGAAAGCTGCCCAAAGGACCCTCTAAAAGCACTTGGCTTGGGCAGGTGTTCAAAGATCACACTGATCTCAAGCATTCATTATTTTCAGAGGCCAAATTTTACTCCCTTGAAGAAGAAGGAAGAGCCCAGGTCCTAAGGAGAGTTTGCTTAAAACACAAAGTGGGATAGGGGTTGCCCATAAACTTTCATATGCTTGAACTGAGTCTTTTTTGAATACAAAATGAGTTAGTTGTCTTTATAGTTTAAAAGATGCATAGAGAGATGGAGAGCCCTCTGTAATAGTCTAGTTTTATAATACAGTAATAGGGCTGGTTCCCTTGATTGTGGCATGGTATTGGTGAAAGAAATGCCTTGTGGGCATGCTTTATTACTTGAGTTTAAAACCATAATACAGCGCTTTAACAATACTTTCAAAGGGGGTTGTTTTTTTGTTGTTGTTGTTTTTTTCATAAGAAAATATCTAAGATTTGCTGTCAGCCTTTTGCCTGTGGAAATTTAGAAGTTACCTGCTCTCTTAAGTAGCTTAAGAAATAGCAGTGTTACATATGTGATTCTCTGCAGGAAAGTAGATCATATGGAAGTTGGGATTTAATTTACGATAACTGCTTATTGAGCACAAGGAGAATCCCATTTCTGTTACTCAAAGGAATAGAATTTCTGGGAGATATTGTTCAAATCAATTTTTTGACTGCAGATCTCTCCATGTCATATCAGTTAGTTGTAGTTCTAAATCCTACAGGAAGGAAACAATTGCTGGAGCAGTATCACAAAGAAAAAAAAAATTGCTGCTTAGTGCTTCTGCATATTGTTAACACTATGTATTGTTTGTTCAAAAAATTTCCATTTCAGTATGTTCCGTATTGCATTTCTTATGTGGTTTTTAAGTAAAAAATGTAAAGTTGGTTTTTAACATTCTCTTATATTTTGTTATGATGGTAAATGCTACAAGCTACACGACTTCAAAAGCGTATCATCTAAAATACCTGTTTGTCAGTTTAAAAGCTAATAGAATCGAACATTTTGTAATCCAGGATCTTGAAATGATAGTCCAACTTGTAAAAAAAAAAAAAAAACAGTTACAGCAACTAGGACTATTTTTTGTAATTATCTTCAGGCAAGAGGAGTAGTGTTAAATTGAAGAATTGCAGTATCTTGTGTATTTAGAGGTGTATATAGATTATATATATATATATGTATAGCAAACTAAACTTTTCCAACTGTTTTCAAGCTCAAAATATAAAACTTGTAGGACTGGTATGAAATAAATGCTTGTATTTCTTTTCTTATGGAGAGTTAACAAAGTATATGTTTCAGAAAACAGCATGTAGAACTACTTCAAAATATGAGAGGAAGCATTAATATCTAATCCAGGATTCACAAAAAATAATATTTTTCTAATCAAAAATGTGCTTAAAAGCTATGTTTTAAAACCCACTTGATTATTTAATAAAGGCTACTTGGGAGAAGGAAGCAAGTACTCAGTCACCTACTATATTTGTAACTACTGAAATACATGGAAATAAAATGGTCATTCATGAAGTTGGGATGAGGAGGATTTTTGGTCTCCTGGAGGCTGCTTAGGTGCCATTGAAAGTAAAAGTCGTTTAGTTGCTTTGAAGTTCATCCAGCAAAGCTATGAAAAGCTCTGCTTCTAAAGATCCTTTTTTAATCTCCCCACCATCAGTCTTTAGGGTAACCTCAAGCTGTTGGAAAGTAGGGCAGAGCTCCATTACAGCCATTCCTCAGCCGTGCAGTGCAACTCCGATTGCTCCACAGCAGGTTTCTGATGTCCTGAGGGGACTGGTGTTCCCCTCTCCTGCTGAGCCAGTTTTGTATTAGCTATGCTGAAAGCTTGTTGAAGCCTGTTTGTGGCTTGTTGAACAAATTTACTCCGTTCCTTTCTAGCATGTGCGTCTTATGTGCTAGTCTGACTCACTGGTAACATACTTGAGAGGAAAAACAGATTTTACCAGTGAAATTTTCTATAACTTAGGGTGAAATTCTGTGCACAGGAATTCATCTGCTAGACCTAAAAAATAGATGGACATGCTACTGTAAATATCATTGAGTCAACTTTGCTTTTCAGTCACTAAATGCTAGTCCTCCTTTGCAGCTGACTTGAATAGTTCTTACTGTATTGCTTACTGAACAAATCCTATAGAAGCAGGCTATTCATCACAAGGTCCCTTACTGTTTGGCACACAAACTGGGCAAACAGCAACACTGATCTCCTCAGGAAGTACAGAATCTCAGCTCTTCATTTGTCAAATTGGTCAGCAATGGACTTTTAGATGGCATGATTTGTTTCCTTCAGGCTTCTCCAGTTAATTGTTCTATTATTTAAGGAGTGAAAGTAGAGATCTACTGTTGATCCCCTTGGGCATAGAAGGTATAAGTGCCCCGTGCTTGTTTTGTTTCCCTGGAATTACTGGCTTCCCCAAGGGAGGAGCTCTGCAACAACAATCTTGTTAGTCAAGCCTGATTGCTTTATCGAGGGGAAATTACCATGTTCACAGCCCTGCTGCCTTACATTCAAAAAACTCCAAACCCCACCCAGCCAGCCCTCAAATACCAGATAGATACATCGTGTATAGTGAAACACTCTTTATGTGCTGATAGTGGCATTTCATGTCCAGTAACGTGACTGTTTGATTCCACATACATTCTCCACAAACTTCATGACTCTTGCATGCCAGGATTCTCACATCCTTGTCATAGGGGTGAGAAACTGAAGGATGAAACCCATTTTTTCTTTTTTTTTTTTTTTTGTACATGGTTTATTTTTCTTTCCAAAACCAAGGCTAAATTTGTATGCTCTAGGTACTCTCTGATTAGATCTGGTCAGAACTTTTGACTCTGGATTGCCTCATAATAATTAATTCTCTGTGCCTGCCTGGTCTGACTCCATGTGCCAGAATCCTTCTTCTCTGCAATGGTATGTCTTTTTTATTCTGAAAGATGATGTGGTAAGGCAGTGCTGCTTCTCTCTGCAGCTTCATAGCTGATTCCTTTAGCTGGATGTCACCTCATGCAATTTGCACTCTTCACATCTGGAGTGGATTCAGTACTCCAGTGAAAACAATTCCACTGAGGTGAGTGTAGTTGGGAGCACAGCCGTCTCCTGTAACGTGAACATCTAACTGAACAATACGTTCCTCTATTCCATGGTAGCAAAGGAAACATTTCAAATTTATTAGATGTTACACTTTTCCAGTATTTCTGTGTTAATTCCTGGTGTGTCAAAGCTGGAAATAAGAAGGCTCCTAAACTTTGCTTATATGGCTGTTGCTTTATTAACCCTTAAAGATTCATAGATATTCTGTGTACTGTGTGGTAAATAAGCAGGGGTTGGGTGAACTCCTTATAATACATGGTTTCTTTTATATCCTGGATATAAACCTAGTAAATACTAGTAAATACTTAGTACTTGGCTAATTCCTGAACTAGTGAGTACTCCAGTGAAAACAAGGTGATTCCACTGAGGTGAGTGTAGTTTGGAGCACAGCTGTCTCCTGTCAGGTGAACATCTAACTTTGCTAACTCGTGAACTAGCGGGGGGGAAGGTGGCGAACGCCCCCGCTGAGGCTGCAGGGTCGGAACGCGGGCAGGGCTCGGCCCGGGGCTCACCCTGAGGGTCAGCCGGGCTCTGCCGCCGCGGGCTGGGGGTGTTGCGGGGCCGGGCGGGGAGGGCTCGGTCCGGGGCTCACCTTGAGGCTCGGGCGGGCTCCGGGGCCGCAGCTGTTGCGGGGCTGGGCGGGGAGGGCTCGGCCCGGGGCTCACCCTGAGGCTCGGCCGTGCTCCGCGGGCCGGGTGTGTGTCGGGGCGGGGCCGCACCTGGCGGCCGCGATGGCCGCGGGCCGGGGCGGTGCCGCGCCGGGGGCAGAGTCCAGCGCGGGCGGCAGCGGCCGGAGCGTGGAAGATGCCGCTGGGGCTGCGGACCAAGAAGAAGAAGGACAAGTCCAAGGAGACCTTCAAGCTGGTGGAGAGCGAGGCGGCGGCTCCGGCCCCGTCCCCGTCCCCCGCGCCGGCCCCGGCCCCGTCGCGGCTGCATTTCCACACGCAGCTGGCGCACGGCAGCCCCACGGGCCGCGTGGAGGGCTTCGGCAGCGCCCGCGAGCTGTACGGCAGGATCGGCCAGGCCTTCGGCATCGACCCCGCGCAGGTACGGCCGCCGCCCGCCGGCATCCTCGGCTGCTTCGCGTTTTCTGCGAGGAAAGACGTTCCCTTTGCTGTTCCGAGTTACCGCTCGGGAAAAGACACAGACGGAAACAGCAGTGGTCCTCCTGACCGAAAGGTCTGCGGTGTCTCGGGTAACCCGTGTGACAGCTCCTGGGCACTGCTGCGCTCTGGGCAAGGGTAAATACCCAGAATGAAGGCAAAACGGGAGGGGGTGTAAGTGCCCTAAATCTCACTACATTTTAAAACCTCAGCTGAGGGTGATGTTTAGAAAGTTTTCTGCTTTATCAGGTATGTAATTATCAGGTAATTATTTTTAACAGAATCATAGAATCAGTCAGGTTGGAAAAGACTTCTGAGATCGTCAAGTCCAACCTTTATTTGAGTCTGTAACAAACTCATTTTTTTTTTAACGCTGCTGCCTTTTTGATCTTTTTTTTTTTTTTTTCCTGAGCCACGTTCTAAACCTTTGTTTGGATAATGATTCATTTGTATTTGTAAATGCATTGTTTTCTCTTAGTTAAAAGGTAGTGGCCCTATCAAGTTCTTCCTACGTGGTTCTGTGAACCTTGACCTCTGAGTGGGAAACTGAAACAAAGTGCTAACATTTCATTATGCCTGCATGTGGCTGTACAACTTTACTTGTTCCCTTCTTTGTTACTGACATTTTTAAAAGTTGTCAAGTTCTGAGAATTTGCTGTGGCCTGAGGTAGCAGCATTTCAAACAGTACCTTGTAAAGGAAAAGTGGCAGTAGCAGTGGGTACAGTTTAACCAGTCGCTGTTGCATTAAGTAATTAAGAGGTACCAGTGCCATTGCCAGGCAATGCACCTATTTTCCAGATCCTCCCAGCTGCTTTCTGACCTTCTGCTGCTTTGTTTTCTTTCCATACTGAGCTGCTGTTCCCCTTCTGTTCTGTTCCATCTCAGACCTTTTACTCTCCAGTTCTCCTAATTGCCAGATTGTCTTCTATTTTAGTTTTCTTCCTTTCACTGTTGAAATTTTGGCTCCACTGACTGGAGAAAGAACAGTGTTCATTCACAAGGAAACTTAATTTTGTATGAATGGTGCTCTCCTGTTTCTCCTGCTAAATGTATAATCTGACACCCTCAAAGGTTTTAGAGGAAGCACCACATGTTTCATGGGCATGTATTGCCAGCCTTGTGCCAAACTAGAGAAGTTTCTTATTTCTTTTTCCTCTCCGCTGTTCCATTGCTATGTGTGGCTTTTTGGGTGTTTTTGTTGTGGTTTGTTTGTTTGTTTGTTTTGTTTTGTTTTAATGTGGTTTCTGGTAGAAATTGATGGACAGTTATTTCTGGAGGCACTGAACTTTAAATCTTTTACTCTATAAGTTCAGTTGGCTTTAAGAAACTAAGTTGTACGAGATGCAAATCATGATCAAAAATATTTCCTGTTGTGAAGGTGGCACAGCAGAGTGAAGAACCTAGGCCAGAGGGTCTTGCAACAGAAGTTTGGACGGTCAAGATAAAATAGAATAGATCAGTGAACAGCAAGAACTGCCATGGAGTGTGAATTTATTAGAATTTATTTTAAATGGTATTTTCTGTTAGGTAAAGGTACTTTTGGACAGAGTCTGGTGTAAAGAATAATGCCAGAAGCTAGATCTCATCAAGCTGACAGACACTGAGGTGCTCAGATGCTGTTTGTAGGTGTTCCCTGTGCAGGGCAGGTTCTGTGACCTCACTGTGCTGGAGCCTGTGGGCAGTGTGATACCCCACTGCCTTTGGAAACAGGCACTATCACAGGGATCTCTGCCTGGGAGTGACTGAGGTGGAAATAGTGGGGGGGAAGGGAGGGGCAGAGGCCGGTGTGGAGACCGTTCAGAGAACTTTTGCAGAAGTGAATACATTTAATATGATCTGTGAGTTCAGTGGAGTGTAGGCAAGGGTGTGCATTTTTGGATAAATTCCTGCCTGAGAGTTTTAATAAGATTGAGAATGAGCTACACTTGTAATCTGTCACTTTTCCTTTTGACTTCCCATGGTTACAGCACCTCATTCCCTCTTTGGATCACATCTCACAGGACCAGCTGAGTTCAGCTTCTGCTGGAGAATCCTTTCCAGGTTCTGTGATTGACTGCCAACGGTGACAGAGAGAAGTTTATATAAAACACGGTTTCTGTTGCACAGACACTGACAGAAACTTCTGTGCAGACCTGGATCATGAGCAGGGTCGGATGGGGACAGGGCAAGACAGGGGATGCTTCAAAGGGGTTGCTCCTTCACTCCTGTGGTGTTTGCTGGGTGTCTATGCAGGAGTGAGACATAACAGCAGCTTTCTGAGGCTTTTCCTCTACTCATCCTTTCTTGTCTAGGTATTTTATTCTTCATCCACCTTCCTAGGCGAATATATCTCAGTTACTCCTCTTGAATCTGATATTTAGCCTGCCTTTCTGCCTGCCTCTCTGACTTTTACTGTGACTAGCATTTTGTCTTTTCCTGGTGCAGTGTTAATGTTCTTTCCACAGGGAGGAGGAGGAGTGGATGTGGTTTCTAGCAATGGATTACCTCTATCATTAGTATGAGTGCTGTTCGAGGTAGATCACATTGTTCCTGTCTTTTAACTTAATTGCTTCAACAGGCTTTCAACAAGCAAACACAGATCTAAAAAAATATATGGGTAGATGCAATTCTTAACTAACTACACATGTGTGTTTCTGTTTGCATGAGTAATAAAAGTATCTCCCTCTATTTTTTCTATGGAGGATGAAGTAGGAAAAGTAGTTGGAAAAAGTATTTATCTGTAGTCTTGGCCATTTAGGATTACCACTCCACTGTGACTATTGGGAAATGTAACAGGGAATGTTATGTTCCCTGTAAGGGTGAGAGTGCTAAAGTGCAGCCTGTATGATAAATAATCAGCACTGACTGAAGGACAATGTGGGTCTGTTAAAGCATTTGGTGGTGGTGTGCTCCTGTGAGAGCACATGGTAGGGCTTTAAAGCATTCAGAGTAGCTAATCAGGCACTGAGAACATGGATATCAAAGTGCAGCTGTAGCAAGGCTGTTTCTTGATCAGATGGGGAGGGAATGGTAAACCACAGGAGCTATATGGATTTTTGGGTTGTGTACTCCTAATTGGTGCTTCTGATGATTTTGGGTGCTTGGAAAGGTGAAGTGTGGCGGGGCTGCTGAGGTGAGCTGAATGCTCAGTGGGTGTGTCTCTCAAGAGCCAGTGGAGGTTGGGATTTCTTTCACAGTGGCAGGAGTTTTGCTTCACAAGGGGAATACAGGAAAAGAGAGCCCTTTCTGGCAGCCCTAAGGGCAGAAATGCAGCTCCCTCTGTCTCTTCCAATAATAAGAGTCAACTCCTGAGCTTATGTGTGGGCTGTTGTTCCACAGGCCTTGCCTCCTCATGCTAAACAGTCAAGTACACTGTGAGGCTGTGCCACATTCAACTTTCTTAGAAGTGTTTGATTTAAACCTGTTCAATTTAAACTTTTATGGAAGACTGCTGACCAACCAACAAGCCACTGCTGAAACTTAGGTTTCTGAACAAAACTGCCCTTCTAAATCTAAAGTGTGTTTTAGAGAAAAGGGTCAGCTTGTGAAATCTTCATCCTCATCACCACAGAGCTGGAAGTTTTATTGTATCTGCTTGTCCGTTGAAACAAATTGTGCTCACAGTCTCGCCTACAGATTGAATGCTTTTGTGAGCAAACACTCCCTACAAACCACCTCCTCCCAGCCCTATGGCAGCAATTGTTTGCTTGCTGTTTCCCTAAGCAGTGCTTAAATGTCACTTAAATGTATTAGGTGTGATGCTTGATGTGTCTTTTTCAAATAGTTTAATTGAAAGTATTTTAAATATGAGTATGGAAATAATGGTATAGAAGAACTCATATATGTATGCTCTGGGTTTAAAAAAAACCCAAACTGAATGGTTATTTTATAAAACTTTTGAATGTATTTGGGGAGGCAAAGTTGCAGACCTGATGCAGTACCAAAAGCACAGTAGAACTTGGAGGAGTTGGTGTCAGTGGGTGTCACATCTTGCTCAGAATTAGATTTCCCGTTTCCCTACCTCTTAAACAGAGAAGGAGATTATGATCTCCTCTGTAAAGCTATCTGAGATCTCAAGGTGTAGGCTTAATAGGGAAGATGAGAACATAATAAATATATAGGATATGCAGTATGGTGTTGCATATATACTTTATATAACACATCATGTAACCCTCTCTTTTGGAGCTAATACAGTTTCTTTATATAACACACAGTGTAACCCTGGTTTTTACTGGCTAATGTGGTCTCTTCCAATTGAAAACACTGATGCAGGAAATAATCCATTTTATAATCTATTTTATAAGGTTGTGCATAAGCCCCCAGATCCTGTCACTGAATGGAATTTCCTTGTTCTGTGTGCTGCACAAGATAACTCTGGGTGAAGGAGGTATCCTAGATACTCTGGGACTGATGTAACAGTTCTGATTTATAATATCTTGCTAAAGTTGGCATGAAATATCACAGCGCTGGTATGCTGAGTTAAAGATCAAATGCATATGAAGGTTTAGGGTAAGGAGAGGAAAGACTTAACAATGAAAATTGCACATTGAATTTTTTCTTGCATCGTTTTTGGATGAGAAAATTACTGTTAAATTGTGCCAAAATTGGAGTGAGTAGAAGCTGTTATTTAAGTATTTAAGTATATAATCTGTTATTAGGTACCAGTATTAAACTTATGTAAAATCCACCAAAAGCATAATTTTTGAATTCACAGGTCTCAGTTGTGTACGAATAAAGCTGTGCTGTAACTGGTAGATGGTGTAATGGTGTATTATCCTGGAGAGATACATCTTTAGTACATTACTCTTTGCATGTATTTGTTCTAAGAAAAAGCAGTTGTTCACTAAAGAGGATGAAGAATGATTTAAGTTTTATTTTTGACCAGCTGATGCTCTCTCAGCCTTGTGGTTAGCACAGAACTGACTCACAAAAAATGCTGCAGACTTATAGGCTGTAGTAGGAATGCCATCCAGATGAAAGTCTAAAAAGAGAAGCTCTGGATCGAGTTTCTAAATATCACATTTCCGCTCTGTTGCCAATTTTATCTATTCAAAGGTGTGACAGTATTTACTAGATGATTGTCTGTTTGACAAGGTCAGATGAAGGATGCTAATGTCTAAAATGTAAAGACTGCTTGTTGTTCGTTGTCAGAACAATGAACAAAGAACTGAGTTGCCGTTTTAAACTGGCAAAGTTATGTAGCTTGAGAGAGAAGATGTGTGTGTGAACTTGATATTGTCTGTTAGAATTGAATTCTTTTTTTAAAAAAAGCTTATGCTTAGAGATTATTCTTATTTACAAAATAGAATGCAACTTCCTACTTAAAACTAGGTTAAGTTCTCTAGTTGTTATTACTGCTTCACTATTGTTTGACTGAAAAACATTGCATTACCTAAGCAAATAAAACTAATGTGTGTTAGGGGTGTGCTGTTACGACTTTCATTGTTAAATAAGGTGTTAGATTGCAGTGGATGGATTAGGTGAGATAAGCAAGTAGCCTTTGAAGCCAGGCTGTTTGGTGGGGGGTTTTTTGTTTATTTTGTTTTTAAAAACGACTAAACAAGACCTCCCTCCAGAAACACCATCTCTCTACTAAACTTTCAGTTTTTAAAACCAAACTCCCCATATTATAGAATCTTAATTTCTAGAAAGCTCCAGAAACTTAAATGCTCTCAATGAAATATATTAGTAAAAAGTATCCACCCCTCATTTGACCTGGAAATCAACTTAAACAGGACTTTCATTTCGATTTTTCTACTGTCATCCAGGGATGCCAGAAGGAAAGAAGAGGCATTTGAAGTGTTCTAGTGTGGGAAAACCTGTATTTTTTATGAGGATAGTGAGGGAAGCTGGGAAGGCAAGAGACCCTCCCTCTCCAGCAAGGCACAGCAGGGTTCAGTAGGCCACAGGTCTGTGCTGGGGTTTTTGGGCAGCTGACTGCTCCCCAGGGACTGCCACCTGAGTGGTGGCACAGATGAAGGACACGGGGTGACATCCTGCTGCTGTTTTTCTTGAATGCTAGGCTGGCTTCCCACTGTGTACTCCTTTTAATGTGCTGGCACTGCTTTTTCCACTTCCTAATTTGGGGCTGGAGCGGACGCTGGAGCGCGAGGGGGGTCCAAGGTGCACTCTGAAGGAGAATAACATCCAGCAGATATAGGCAGGGAGTGGAAAAGTATCTGCCCTTATCTGTTGTCCTGTCAGATCCGTGTGCACGTTGCTGGCAGCAGAGCCTTTGTGGGATGGTTTGCTGCTGTGCCTTTGCCACCCGTGCTGGAGGGACAAACGGAGTGGCAAGTCTCTTCCTCTTCCTCTGCTTCCAGTTGCATGTAAAAGATGATCTTTGGGGGTACTCTTTGCCTTGGTCAAGTAGGTTTTAGGGATTCTCCAGGTTTCTCTTGGAGCACAGAGTTCCTCTGGTTTGGCTGCTGTGCAGGAGGAGCTGTGGAATCCCTTGGCCCCCACTTCAGCTTGGAAAGGCATTGGACAGGTGTAGTTACTAGAGCTGTGAGGGGGATGCTGGGTTTGGGTTTTTCTGTTTTGGCTGGGTTGTTCAGGACAGCCTATAAGAGCAGAAAGCCCAAAGCCTGCCTGGAATGGCCAAATTCCTTTGTGCAGCACCGTGGTGGGCAAAAGCATCATCTCTCTCCCTAAGCAGTACAGCTGGATTGCTCTCACCCTCCCTGTGCCCAGGACAATCAGCCTCCCTGCTGAAGAACTACCATAAATGTAGGGAGAAAAAGAAGTGCCTGGTACCCAGTGCTGAAGGAAAATCCCTCAGAGAAGCTGATTTATAAAGAAGAAATTTGCCCTTTTTATTAAGCCTTGCTTTTACTAAGCTGGGACAGGGATGACCCCAAGTCATGCTGGAGGGAGGGTAGGAACTAAGCAAACCCATTGGAGGCAACGTGCTCTGAGCTCATGGGGGAACACATGGAGCAATACAAAACATTTCATGCTCTCTCATGGCCGTTTGGTTTTGATAAGCTCTTTTTTTTCCCCATTAAACTGCTTTTAAGCAATCGTGTTTTAAGTAGTCCCTAGTGATCTTTGAATCCTGTGGATTCTGTCATGTCATGTGTGGAGCCTGTCACCTCTCCTGGGACAGCTGGAGAAGGACAGATATCCTCCTTTCACCTGTGGATCTGTCAGAGGCCAGCACCATGCTCTCATTTTATCTTCCTATCAAGCTCATCAAACCTAATATAATGTTAATGTGTTTGCTTTCCTCCCACACAGATCATGTTTTGCACTTTGAACACTTATAAAGTTGACATGGACAAGCTCTTAGGTGCACAAATTGGCCTTGAAGATTTCATATTTGCCCACGTGAAGGGACAACGAAAAGAAGTGGAAATTCTTAAAACTGAGGATTTGCTGGGACTTACTATTACAGACAATGGGACTGGCTGTGCATTTATAAAGGTAAGCTGAATTACCAGTGAAATACTTTGTTCTGTAGAAGCTTCTGTTACTATAAAAGGGTGATTATTGGTTTAATGATCCTTCAGAACTAAAAAATCTTTTATTATCATAAGTATGGTAAGTAAAGGATAAAGTTGCTTTTCTTTAGGTACATCATTCAAGATTAGCTCAGCTATTTCTGTGCAGCATGTCATTCAAAATTAGTTCACTTGTTCATTGCTTCTGTAATGTGTATCAGCTTTACAATGTGACCATTGTGTTTCCCGACCTACCCTGAGGTGGTGGGTGTTAGATCCTGCTTGCCTCTGCCCCCTCCTATTTTAAAGTGATTTCCTGATGTCATTGATTAGGTGCTTATAGAAGGCTCATGTGATAATGAGATCATGTTCTTTCAGTCTTTGCCTGTTCACAGGGCAGAAGCCTTTGTGCTATACTAGAATAGGGGCAAGTATAGTGCTTTTTCAGCTTTCCAGTATTGTTGCCTTAGGTAGTGTGAATTAAAAGGATATGAATTAACACAATTTACCACAATTAACTTGAGTAGCAACTATGGACAGTAACATGCACAGTATATTAATCATAATTGCTTCCCTTCTCCTCTTCTGGAGGACCTACAGATGGTATGTTTTGAGGCAAGTAGAAGCTGAGGAAATGATGCTACCCTTCTTGTTAGACTAGGTGTTAGGAACCTTAATCACATTTTCTGCCTTTTTTAGATTCTTTGCTCTAATCTACTCCAATTATCCCCTATTAGCGAGGCATTGGCAATTATCTTCGGTCACTGCTGTCCCAATTGCTGTTCTCATTGCTGTTGTAAACAGAGCTTCTTGTGAGGAGAGCTTGTATTTTCTGTTCATTCCTTCGCTGCCGTGGATATAAAATGAGACACGATTTAGAAATCGCTTTGCTCGTCGTCGTGGTGGAAAAATTTGATCGCGTTTGAGAAAGTCAAGATGCAGTGGAGGTTTCAGTGAGCATTTTGGCAAAACCACAGCCTCGTTTTTTATGTTTAAAGACGCAGAAGTGTGAATTTCTGGTGATGGCATCCACGCAGCCCATACCATTCAGTCGTGCTGCTGCTTATGTGGCATTTTAAAAGGAGGCATTGACAGCAATGCTTCGGTGCTCAGCACTCACGTGTGCAGCACTGTGCAGTGAAACCCTCTCTGTGCTTGGTTGGTAACACAGGGAGAGAGCAGCCAGCACACAGAACACTGCATAATTGGAGCAGACTGGAAAACCCTCACCACATAAGCAAGGCAAGCTGTAATTTCCAGTAAATCGGGTAAAACTTCTCTGAACAAACACGATTTTCCTCGTACTGGTTTAATAATAAGCACTGTCATGAAAATGATGTAGTCTTCATGGAAATGCATCGAGGAATTTGCATTTTAGGAATGCATTTTAGGAAGTTTCCAGGAGCTTTGTTGTTGCACGTGTAGAGAATGGATCTTTAAAAGCAGCATAGGAAACACATATGCAAAAGTCAAAGCTGCATCTTTGTTATACTTGGTTGCCTAGGTGAATGACTAAGCAGAGACTAAGCTGTTTCTACTCTAAAGTTTGATAGAATTGTTTTTGTTTATATACAAATATTTTCCTTGAAAATTTACTATGTTCCAATCTTACTTAAAAGTTAATATTAAATTTACTGATTGGTGGGTTGTTGAAAGTTGTTATGGGCTGTAGTAATTTTATTGCATTTTGAACAATAGGGCGCTTTCTATGTTTGAGATATAACCCAGCCAGTTTCAAACCTGACACTCTGAACTGCAGGTTCTTTTCCTATGAAATCTAATGTTATTTTGCCATGCCAAGAACAAAACTTGGTGTCATTCTCTTTTCACAAATTTGGTTTTGGGGTACATGGCCAGATGGGAAGAAGTATTGTGGAATCAAATTAGCATTCAAAGAATAGCAGTAGAACTTGAAGTGTGACTGAGAGGTGTATAAGGAGACATTATCAAATGGGGTAGACATTACATAGGAAATGTAGATCCTCACAGCTTTTCACTGGACTGTAGAGCACTTGAAATACAGGCCTAGCAGTTGCACCTTAACTGCTGTGACAATGCTGCTCTGCTGTCTCAGGTCACTTGGAGTGTTGATAAAATCTAAGTCATAGGGAAAAAACGTTTGATATGACACAAATAACAGCCAGTGAATATTGCTGAAACAGTTTTAGGGTCGGAATCCAAGGAAAGAAAAGCAGCTAAATGAATAGGAGTTCAACATATAGACTAAACATTAACTGAAGTCTGGTGGGCACCCTTTTGAATCCTGGTAATTCTGGTAACAGAAATGCATTTGGTGCCTGGTTTCTGGCGTGTGTGCAACACCCACCTCTTCATTCACTGCGAGGCTTCTGCTTGGTTTTGATCTCATCATCATCACGGCCAGGCTTCACAAACCAAGATTTGGGAAGGGCTCTACCCACGTTTGTTCCAAACACGCTGGTGGCTAAAAAGGCCAATACGAGACAGACACGTCCGGTTGCAAAAGGCACAGCAGAAAGACTCCTTAGGTGGGAAATTCTGCAAGACACGATTCTTTCTGCATTGTCTTTTCTCCTCCAGAGTGACCCTGCTGCGTTCTCAAAGGCATCAGCAGTGTTATAGATGGTGTGTCTCCAGGCCTCCCAACTGGAGGCCAGAGTAGACCAGTTATGTTGATCAATATGGCCAAGGCTGAGATGTTGTTTCAGGGAGTCCTTGTATCTTCTCTTCGGTGGCAAGTTCCCCATAGAGCAGGATCTTGGGGAGGCGGTGGTTGGTCCTTCATCCTGGAGACGTACCCTGCCCAGCACAGCTGTGTTCTCAGCAACATGGCCTCAATACTTGTGACAGCTGCTTGTTCTAGAACAGATGTGTTGGTCACATCATCTGACCAGTGGATGTTTAGGATTGCATGGAGACAGCGTTGGTGGAAGCGTTCGAGGAGTCGCAGGTGGTTTACAGTGCACAAGTTTGGTTTTGATCTAGATTAAAGAAAAAAGTACTGGAAAGAGTTAAACTCATCCTGAAGCTTCAAACTGTGGCAGTGCATTCTAGCAGCGCTCTCACACTTCCCACTGCCTCTCAGATGGAGGCACATGTGTGGGCTCACACACGCGCACGCGGAGCGGGAGCAGGTTTGGGGATGGTTGTGCAGCTGGGCCGGGTGTCACTGCAGTAGGTGGCAATATGTTTGTGTGCTTTGTCTCCCTGTTACCTCAGTCAAACTCAGCCTGAACAACGTCAGGCTTTGTTGAAAAGATTGTTGTTCAGGAGCACGTTCAAATGGAATTCGTATCTCTGCTAAATATAAGATATTCTACTGTGTCACAGCTTTTCTGTTAAATAGCCAAAGAATAACGGCTTATGTGATGTATGCACGTGAGGAACAAATACATAACAAGTACCTAACAACAGTAAACAATCACTGAAATTTTAAGTGTGATAAATTATTTTAAAGATTTTTTTCCCCCCTCACTTTTTACGTTCCACTTTACAAAACCTATAAATGCTGACTTCTGTTACGACCGTTAGACCGTGTGTGTTTTCCATGAGGTGGCATTTAGAAGATTTTCTTATTCTTTATTCTTATTCTTTGTTATTTCATTTCTTTATTATTTGATATACAGCTGTATAGCTTGATGAAGAAAATGATAGTTTTACCACTAGAGGTGGAACTCATTGAGATTGACCCTTTCTAGTATGTCATTTTTTACTATGTATAAGACACCTATTGTATGTCCCTGGACCATACTTGATAAGAGAAAAATTGTGTTCCTATGCTTGTCAAGCTGTTAAATCAAAATAAAACAAAAAAAATGATTAAACATTCACATTAGTGACATGTCTTGTGTTCAGTTTTAAAGCACAAAAGATATTAGCTTATTCAGAACCCTTAATTTCTAAAGTATAGATGCATTCTTTTTTTTTCCTGCTGATTTTTTTTTATTCAGTGCTTATTAAAATACTTTGTTTGAAAAATAATGCTTTTCAAAATACCTTTTATGAAAGTCTTACAGACCAAACACACTGCTGGAATACCAAGCTCAGTGCTACTGATGTTGTTCACTGACATTCTTGAAACTCTGTGGTGTCACCTCTGAAAAAGTGTCACCTTTTAAAGGAATGTTCCTAATTCTGTTTTGTTTTTCTTTTTAAATCCTAGAAAATCAAAGAAGGCAGCCTTATGGACCAAACCAGAACTGTCTGTGTGGGTGACCACATAGAGACTATAAATGGAAAAAACGTGTCTGATTGTCGGCATTATGAAGTCGCCAAAATGCTGAAAGATCTGGAGAAAGGTCAGATGTTCAAGCTGGAGTTGATAGAGCCTTTGAAAGCATTTGGTGAGTGCCCTTGTTCACTGGATAGCAAAATCCCACATTGCATTGCATTGTAAGTTTGTTTTCAGAATGTGCCCCTAAGGTACCGTGGCTGCCACGTTATTTTTTTAGCTGTGCATGAATTTTTTTTCTTTGAAGTGGAAAATTTATGAACGGATCTTCTTGCATCTTGCTTTCTCCAGCAGTCATCCTCGTGAGGGTTTAGTCTCAGTCTCTTTTGCCACTGCATGATGCTGCAAAATAAGGGCAGGAATTGTGTCACAGATACATTTTTAAAGCATGGATCACTTCACTAATGTGCTGGCCCTCAAAACTCCTCTTTTCCTCTGTTGATACATATTCCCTGTTGACCTGTGTGTCAGACTTTTCCAGGCTGCAGAAAACACTGAGATTCCCCAGAGCACCTCCTCTGCTGCCTCTCTGCCTGTCTGTTCTCCCTCTCCCCAGCTGTTTTGTGGATCTCTAATCATACAGCAGGAATACTCAGAACTGGAAGGAAGCAACATGGCAAAGCTCTGTCTCTACTTGCCACCTGCATGTTATACTTAAATATAAGAGGAATGCATATCTACTGTGAATTCTTATGTATATTAATTCTATCAATGTGGTAAATAAGCAAACAAAAAAACCCCGGTATATTTAACTCAGGGAATCAAAACAGAGATCGAGTTGTCATTTTTATCATCTCAGTTTTTTTATATCCCCTCAAATTTTCTACCGTTTTCCTGTAATAAGAACTTCAAAATAGTACTAAATCATAAGTTTGTATGAGGCCTTTTGCGCAGCTGCAGTAATGGGAAATTCAAAATCACCATCTTCCCTACAGCAGCCAAAGTTTTAAATGTTTATTTTTCAAATCTTCTTTTATGTGTTAATATTTTACAGCTAATGTCATACACCAGTCTTGACACTTGGTGTCAGAATAGCAGCAGAAATTGAAAATGTGAGAAATGCAATGATTTCTTTCTGCTTCTGGTGCTTCTGTGAAGAATGAGGGTTCTGAGTTTATCTCTAATGAGTTTGGATATCAGCTGATACTCCTGTATCGACTTTAAATGTGTATGTTATAAATTATGCTAAAGTAGTATTACATATGTATTCTATTGCAATTAATAACTCAGCAATACCCTTTTTTAATATGAGCCTGTAATTTGTATCCAATGCTGAAAGTGTTCCACAGTCTGTTTTTAAAGGCCAGGGTAAATCAGCATTTGATTGATGACTTCAGCCATTATTTAATAGTATTTACTTCAATCAGGTGATTCAGATACCTTTTAGTCTGCTGTGATGTACAGAAGGAGACCTGCTAATTTCATGGCAATACCTTTGATCTGACGTTGAATTAAGAGGCAATCAGAGCTCTGTGGGCAGATTTTTGGAAGGTGCATGTCACCTTTTTACCCTACATAAATCAATTTGCACGTTGCAGTAGGTTAGAACATCCTGCCTCCAGCCTGAGGTGCAGTTGGGCTTTAGGCACAAATTTATTCAAGACAGTGTTTAAGCTGCAGCTGCTGAGAATAGCCCCAGAGGAGATGAGGAACAAGATCCAGGTCCTGCTGGACAAGCAGGTGCTGAATTCCTGTTGGTTTCCCCTGTGTGACTGCTGGGAATCAAATTGTTAGCTCAGCTCAGCGTGGCTCATCATGACCTGCCTTGTGGGGCTGTTTGCACCACTGCAGCAGTGAAGGATGGGAATGTTGCAATGCTAAACCTGCCATGTAAAGACCAGAATAAATCAGCAGTTGGCTGGTGACTTGCAGCTGTTTTCTAATATTAAGGAATAAACACAGTTTTCTGTAGAATAGGGAAATAAAATTGTACAAGGTTCATGTATTGAAGTGCATGCCATAGGCCTGCTTAGATACATTGGTCAGTGGAAGTCCTACCTTCAGTGCAGTCGAGCAGATATTGGAGTTTGAAGACCAGAAACTGTCAGCAAAGCAATACTTAGAATATAGTTAATTTATAATTTTTACATACTTCTACATCTTGATTAGAATAAGCAGTGAAGATAATGTAATAACCAAAGCAAATACATCATATTCTGATGTACCATATACTTAGTTTTGCTTGGTGTTGTTTTATTTTTGTTGTTTGTTTTTGCCTTTAGAAAAGCTGGAACCAAGGTCCAAAGGTGGAGCTTTGACAGAGGCAAAAATCTCCAAAGGGAGAGAAACACTTCGCCTGAGAACCAAAGGCTCTGCTACTGTGGAGGAGATGGTATGGTTACCTTGGGGCCCCTCAGTGGTTCAGTTATCTGGCACCTGATTTATTCTTCCCCAAGGTAGGAAGGAAAAATCTGGATGTTACCAGGTAGGAAGGAAAAATCTGGATGTCACCAGGTAGGAAGGAAAAATCTGGATGTCACCAGGTAGGAAGGAAAAATCTGGATGTCACCAGGTAGGAAGGAAAAATCTGGATGTCACCAGGTAGGAAGGAAAAATCTGGATGTTAACAAAGCTTGTGGGACAAAGACTGCCTTCTGCATGGAGAAATGCTTATAGGAAGTTGAAGATTATCAGGGATAGGATGGGGCTGAGGAACCTGGAAGCATAAAACCTAAGTTTAGGTTTTGGAATCCATGGATTACATGGATGGATTTAAGGTAGAGTAGAGCAAAGAGGGAAAGGGGAAAGAAAAAGGGAGGGTGGTTGAAGAATTGTTTCCATTTCTGACTCTGCAAAGTGTGTGGGGCCAGTGTAAGGGTTGTTGTTAGGAGAGACTAATTACATGGGCATGAATATGTGTAAAACCAGGATTAGAGTTTGGTGAAGAAATGTTATTTATTCTGGGTTCTCCTAAATCTGATGAGGGTTTGAGGAAGATCTGTATTGCCAGGAGATGTTTAGTTTGAATGTGTGAGCTGCCTGGCTTTGATGGCAGGAGGTAGGATCAGGTTTATGAGAGAGTGGAATAACCAATTTTATTTGTAGATTTTGTGAGTCTAGGTGGCCAAGATGGGAGTAAGGGTAATCACTGACAAATTGCTGGTATAATCATACTTTTGTTCTTTTTCTCCCTTTGTTTCAACAAAGCCAACTGAAGTTGAAGAAAACGCAATTAATAAAGTGGATGAGCTTCTTGAAACATACATGGGGATAAGAGATAATGAATTAGGTGAGTTTTTAGCAAATACATTACTACAAAATTAAGCAATTTCTCATTTTCTGAATGCACTCTAAAATTTATTGAGTACTTTAGTCTCTGGATGTAAATGAAGCAAAGCTTGTCCAGCATGCAGCCTCAAAAACTTGCCTGTATTTCTGCAAATGTGTGTGTCTGATAAGAGAATCTTCCTCCCACTTCAATCCTTATGATGTAATTAATTAATCTTCTATTCTTCACATTATCTACACACTGTTGCAAGAATTTTTAAGGTGTTTGCCATAACTGTCGCACTGTATTCTTTCTGGCACGTTTTCTAGTGGATCTTGTGTGTACCACATTTAAGGATTCTTAAGGATAAGTTTATTTGCTTTTTTGCCCCCTGGCTTGGACACATCACAGTTGATTGCTGAAGTTGGAATCTGAGATCTTCATCAGTGAAAGGGCAGCTATTTAGCAAGGGAACTGACAGAGCAATTGTACAATTTATCAAATTCTCTAAAACCTGTATTCTGAAGAACATGGGAAAACTTGCAGAATGTTTACTAGTTATCAGAATCATCAATTTATAATGAAAGAACTAAGTGTCATAAGTTCCTTAAAAGTGCACCAAACTTGCTTTTCTCTGTTGATCTGACAACTGAGTAGGAATTTCTGTTTGTGTGGGAAGAAGCTGCAGTCTGGCTGAGTAAGCAGTGCCACTGTAGCCAGCTGTGGCTGGTGTATTCCTCATGGGATCTTCTGGAACCGCTGATCTTGAGATAAAGAGGAAGGTGTTTATTGTTGTGTGTGGTAATACCTAAAAAAAAAAAAATAATCAGTCAAGAATTAGGAAAAGGGTAAGCTAAATGGAAAGTGATCTTGAAAAGAAAGCTTTCGTGAGAGAGAAGTGGAGAAGGAAGAGCAGAAGAGAAAATAGGTCTGGCATGAAGCTAAGGGCAAAGAAGCAGGGTTGGAAAGGCAGCAGTTAGCACAGAGGAGTGAGAACAAAAGGAGGTTATCTGAATAGCCAAAAGTCCTTTGTTGGCTGCTCCTGCCAGCCAGCATGTGATTGGCAGATTCTGCTGGTTTTCTCTCAGGAAAAATTGCAGGTAGAACACTATTTTTCTTCAGTTTAAGGTAGAGGTGAGCTTCCTGACATAGAAGAGAGGGCAGAGCTGCCCCAAAACTTGTGAGTTCTGGTCTTTAGGTAACGTCTAAACTTTCTTATTCCCAGAAAATAAAAGTTCTCAAAACTCCTGTTTCCAGCAACTTTAACATGTGATGCTGCTGCCATGTAATGTGCTCTTGGTATCCCTGTGTGGTACTGAGCCATGTTTAGGCTGGGGAGGATTCCATGGCCTGTCCCTCTCCTGCAGCCTTTGTGCCTCAGTCCATCTCTGGCTCCAGCTTCAAAGCCCTGAGTCTCTTGCCAGCTGTCCCTCTGGGAGCTGTTTTTGTCCTGCAGCTGTTGCAGTCCCGGCTTAAGCTGAGCTTCTGGAGACTCCTGTCCTTGCAGGTTACTGCCAAGGTCTCCAGGCTCCTCACCCAACAGGAATAACCAGCTGGAGGTGTCCTGCTTTCGGTGTCCATGGGAACAGTGCTGTGGGAACTGCTGTTCCCTGTGGTTTTGGCTCTCAGGGCTGTAACAGGATGGCTCTGGCACAGCAGACTGAGAAGTTCAGCTATCAACACATATGACTGAGCTGATTGCCAAGCACCTGGTAGAGTTTTCCCATGAATTCCTTGATTTTTTTTTTTCTTTTTTCCCCCCAAAGATGTAGTGCCCTTCCTCTTTAGTTTGGAAACTTTCAAAGAATGCCTTAAAAGAATACTCAAAGAAGGAAGAGATCTTTGCTCTCAGAGAGACTCTCTTCTTCCCAACTGGGTGGTTGTTTTGTCCTTCATCTCTTCTTTTCCTTCTCAAAAGGTAGTGTAACCAAGAAAAGCTGTCAGGAATCAAAGACTGTAGGGTTTAGTTTGCACCTTTGAAGCCCCATCCTGAAGTTCAAATCTGAGAGTCGGCGGCCAATGGTGCTGACAAAACTTTATAATTTAAAAACAATTAAACAGCTCTAGGACTCTTTAGCAAAGGAGAGCTAATCACCTGTCACATATCTGCTCAATTAACACATGTCAGTTTTTCATAGACTGGATGTGATCAGTCATCCATGAAAATGAAATATGAGGAAAAGATTCATTCAGAGAATGCCAATCACCACTTAGCTCGAAATTTCACTCATTACTCAAGCCAGATTAGTTGGAAATGCAAGTCATCACAATGTGCAGCTGACAAGTGATTAAGATCTCAATCATTGCTCACTCCCATGCAGTTCTGTTTGTCAGAATCCTTGGATGTCAGTGTTGCTCCTTCATCTCCGTTAAAATGACACTTCCATGGAGTGATTGAATTCTAAAACAGTGCCCCAGTTTCAAGCCATAAGTTAGAAAGAAAGAAAAAGAAACCCTAATGTCAAATTACAGACAGAATTAAAGGTGAGATAAAGCCCTTAATTTTTGCATAGTTAAGTATCGTGATAGTTGCAAAAAGACTGACTAAATCTACACACAAATCCCTAAGTTGGAGCAAAATGCTTGGAAATCATTAGTGGAAATGCATGCACGTTTTTCTTTTTTTTTGGCACAGCTTTTTATTTTCAGAGATCTAAATGCTGCTGAGATTTATATACCTGCTTTTGGATGCACTTTTACTTTTTTACTTCTTTACTCTTTTACTGAAAATTGGATTCAATCCACAGAAGGGACAGTTGGCTCAGGAATTGTGTTCCTCAGCCATTTTATGGGCACACTAAAAATTGGGTGAAGGCTTGACTTCAGCCTTCTTTAAAACATAAATGTACAGTTGAGAGATAATTCAGGTTATTTTAAATTCTATGCTTTCTTTTCTGTTAAAGAAACTTGAACTGTGGATTAATAGGAGCAACTCAGGAAACAGTGTTAGTGAAAAATACTGGTGGCATTTAGTTTTTAAATCAGTAAGTCTTGAATTGTTACAGACTGTATTTGATCCCAAAAATTCTGTGTGGGAGGAAGCCTGGATCAATGGAATCCAACCCCAGAATGCTGCTGGTTGAAAAATGATGGCAAAAAGGCCTTGCTGTCACTCAAGCTTCTTCTCTTGGTTCACAACCCAGCAATATTTAATACATGTTTTTATCTCAAAATACTTTAGCTGGAGTGATATTCTCCCTGGATCTTTTGTTTTCTTCTCCTTCTGTCACCAGACTTTCATTTCCCAAAGGATTTTATTGTATACACTCTGGGGTGTATTGTTGTGGCTGTTCATTTACTCTGAGAGAATAATGGGAATTTCCAGAAAAAAAGAAAGGCAGCAAGTCCAGTTAAATGAGAAAACTTCTCCACTTCAAGAAGTATCAGTGCTTAAAAAAAAAGGAACAAGAAATAATATTTGTAATAGTACCTTAAATGCCAGATACGATAATGTTGAACATGAAGCTTAAAACAAGTAATGCTGAATATTGGAAACTGCAGTGTTATGCTTCATTTTCTGCTTTAAACTGACAGGACAGAAAAATATTTGTTACCTTTTTGGTGAAGGCAAAACTTCCAATAGCATTACAGCTAAATAAATATTGAGGTTTCTGTTAAGACTTATGTTAAGAAGTTACAGTGTAGGATATAGGCAGAAAAGGTAGATAATAAGAGTGTAAGGTAGATAATAAGAGTGGCAGGCAGCAGGTAGCTTTCATGGCTTGTGCCCCATGTGTCTGTTAAAAGTGAAAATAAAGATTTTGTAAAAATCTTTGAAGTTATTTTAAAGAAGGGACTAGGTTTGAAAAGCCAACATACTACTTTGTTCAGATTCTGGAAAGGCTGATATTGAGCTTCTCAGTTAAAGCTGACAAGACTTCTAATTCCTTTCATCACTTTTAAGATTGCCGAACTTTTCACATTTTATGTAGAAATTTATCACGTTTTTACATTGCCTGAAGTGAAATTAAAAAAAAAAAAAAGAAAAGAAAACCTGAAAACAATTGGGGGCTCTCTTGAGTGTGGAAAAGTATTCTCTTGGAATGAAATTCCTGTAATCACTTATTGTGCAGCTCTTACAAGAAGCACTGGGGGAGAGGGAGGGGAGTGGTGACAATTTGGCACGAGGCCGTCACCCCCCGAGAACCGGCAGAGTTTTCTTCAAGTTGGCAAAGTGTCTGCTAAATGCCTTGGCAGGTTTCGAATCGCCTCGGGAATTCCGTGTGGGAAATGTCCTGGTGGGAACGCGCCTGTCCCGCACGGCGGGGCCGCCCTGGGGCTGCGGCACCTGCCTGGGGAGACGGGAACGTGTTCGGGGGGTGATGGAGAAGGCTCGTCAGCTTTTAGTGCTCCTGGATGCATGGAAGGAGTGAGGCGGGGTTCAGCTTGGCACGGGGTGCCTGGAATTCCTGAGGGATGCTGTTCCCGGGATGCGCGGCAGTGCGGCCCCGCCGGCACTGGGGGTCAGCACCGCGCTGCCGAACGCGCAGCCACGGCCCTGCAGCCTCCCGCGGAACCGGCATTCCATGAACATCGCATTCCAGCGGCTGGACCTGGCGACGGGAGTGTGCCCTGATAATTACAGCACGTCAGACGTGCCCCGGTAGCGCTGGTTGCGGCTGCTCAATGCAGATCATAGAGTCATAGAATCAGCCAGGTTGGAAAGGACCTCTGAGATCACCAAGTCCAACCCTTGATCCAACCCCACCGTGGCTCCCAGCCCATGGCACTGATGCCACATCCAGTCTCACCTTCAACACCTCCAGGGACGGGGACTCCACCACTTCCCTGGGCAGCCCATTCCAATGGCTGAGCACTCTCTCTGGAAAGAAATTCTTCATAATATCCAACCTAAACCTCCCCTGGCACAGCTGAAGACCGAGCCCTCTTGTCTTGCTGAGAGTTGCCTGGGAGAAGAGACCAACCCCTCCCTGGCTCCCCCCTCCTGTCAGGGAGTTGCAGAGAGTGAGGAGGTCTCCCCTGAGCCTCCTCTTCTCCAGGCTGAACAGCCCCAGCTCCCTCAGCCTCTCCTCACAGCACTTGTGCTCCAGTCCCTTCCCCAGCCTTGTTGCTCTTCTCTGGACCTGCTCCAGCCCCTCCATGTCCTTCCTGAGCTGAGGGGCCCAGAGCTGGATGCAGCACTGGAGATGAAGCTGTTTTGGTTTGAGGCTTTAGCACGGCAGTGACGTTCTGGTTCTTTCTTGGCTAAGTTGAAAGTTGTCCTGATTGTCTGTGTTTAGTGGATTTTGTTTTCAAGTATAAGCTAGTTTTTAAATTCTGGTTTTTTGTTTGGGAAGCTCAGCCTTTAAAGGAATACTGTGTTTGAAGTAACACTTGCTGTTAATGGCAGTTTTTTACTGTGCAGTTCTGAGGCCTCAGCTGGGGCAGTTGGACTGTGATGCAATGCTGGGTGGTCTTGTTTTATCTCTGCTGTCACTGTTATGTGGCTCTTTCATGTCTCTTGACCAGTTTATCTTAAAACTGGCTAAATTCTTTGTTCCCCCTCTGCTTAAACACTTGTCTAGATGCTTACTGTGTTCACGGCAGCTTTTTTAAGTATTTTGTGTAAGTATATCTTGCCATGTTTGGTCTCGTGTCACCTTGCACAGCTCTTCTCTCTCTGACTTTCTCCCACTGTCTATCCAGAGTAAGTTCATATCCTGCCTCATATCCAGAAATCTGTGAAGTTTCAATTACACCCTTCACCTTGTTATCTCCAGGGTTTCTCCTCTATAAGTACCTTTTTATGCCATGATGTCAGGGAATAAGCTGATAGGACAATAATGAGCTGATAGGACAAATCCTCATATTCCACTTGTCAGGAACAAGAGTCCCCTGTTTAATGCCCATTTCCCATCCAGACTTGTCTGAATCAAGAGTCCCAGGAACTTCCCAGGGGACGCAGAGAGAATCAATGCAACAGGGACAGGGTTTCATCTGGCAGGGAAAGAGATCTTGAGAGTCCTTGAGAACCACTGGTGGTGCCTGGCAAGCTGAGTTACACTTGAACTGTCTCCATCACAGCAGTTTATTTGTCAAGATTTACAGATATTTTCCTTGGACTGCTCTGTGTAGTTTGGCACACTGTGATTGTGGTTGGAGCCTCATGTCTGAACACAGTTAAACCCAAAACTTCAGGTTTCTTCAGAACTCCTGTTGTTGATGTTTACAGTGTGGAATATGGCTCAAGCTTGCTTACAGCTTGTTACAAGTTTGCACAACAGCAAATACTGTTTGGCAGAAGTTTATAACTGTCAATGAGTTGAGTTTCAGGTCATCAAAATAACATCAAATAAATTTATTAAAACTTCAGAGTAGGGAAAGTTTATTTTCCTTTTTATCAGAGAGGCTTTGCCGTGTGGATTCAATACAGTGCATGTGGTAGAAGGCAGATTGTCCCAGTGAAGATGTTTTCCTGTGGCTTCAAGACTCCCTTCCCTTTCTCAGGCACTGTAATACATGGTTTCCATTTGGATATCCCTCTGGAAAAAGGCTAGAAGTTACCAAATCCTGCAGTGTGACACTTGAATTTGATATGTTCATGAAGAAAGTGATGGTTCCTTGGTGTATAACAAAAGATGGGGGACAACTTGCAGTTTAAGACATTAAGATATCACAGTCTGGCTCTGTCGTGTCAGACCTCTGCTTTCATTTTCCTGGATACCAGGATGTTGCTGGTCTTTGCTGGCTCTGGTTACAGCAGTGAGGCCTTTCCCTTGCTTTTGCACAGTTTGAACCACCCGATTGAGACTTGCAGAAATAACTTTTTCACTCTCCAGAGGCAAAAGCACAAACTTACCCAGCCTCTAGGGCACTGTAAGTTAAATATGATTTTCAGAGCTGGAGGTAATAATAACTGAAGCAAACTCGTGCACTGAAATTAATTGCTCCTTAGTTTGGAATGGTGTGGAAAGATGTGGATCCAAGCAGGACAATAACATGGCCCACAATAAATGCCTCAGCCTCTTTACTACCTGGAGGTGCTGTGGCTTTATTTTGTGCATTTGGTTGGTTTGGTTTGGTTGGGGGATTTTTGTTGTTGACAAAAATAAGCTAATTAAAAATTAAATGGAATTGTGTTGAAAAATTAAGCAAATCTGCTTGAGGCCGTACCATAGTTTCCTGAGAACACAACCTCTTTCAGGCAGTTGCAAAAACACTGTGTCCAATACCTAGCAAACCAGATTTTAATATTCTTTGTGCTCTACACAACGCATTAGTTGAACCATATTTGAATTCTTGTTTCCTAAAATATTCAAGTGCTCAAATGTTTTCTCTAGGCTCATTTGCCAGTACTCCTTTTTAAATGCAGGTCATGCTCAACATTTGAACATTTAGACTTGTAAAACATGGGCTGTTGCTATCAAACCCATCCTGGCTTGGTTGCATGTGGTTATTTTGCAGACTGTGTGTTGTTTTCCATGTTTAAACCCTGTGCCTTTTGGCTTTCTGTGAAAAGCTTGGACACTTTAAACTCTTAACTTGCTGAGATCTGTTCTGTGTTGTTTAGAGGAGAAAAACACTCAAGTTTGCCTTCTGATCTTCTGGTTTAGATCAGCAAGGTCATATCAAACTTGCTGGAGTTGGTGATGACCTGGCATGGGTCTCATTGTCACACAAGGGTTGTGTTTAACCTTGTTTTTAGGCCCACGCTTCTTGTAATGAATACAGGATACAGTTTAATAACATTAAAATGAAAGGTCATTGAATTAAAAATTAAATCTCTGCCAAACAAAAAGAAGAACGTATAAAGAGCACTCCGAGGAAGCTCTTCTGTCAATCAGAGCAGCAAGTAGATAGTGTGGGGGGAATTAAGCACATAAATTCCCTCAAATCCCAAATTCAGCAGGTAAACTTCGCTTCTCCTTAAGCTGACCCTGACAGGTTCTGAAAACAGACATTCAAAACCTGCCTTGGCCCTGTGTGTTAGCTGCCACTCTGATGCTGATTCCCTTATTCTGTTTTGTTGCTCTTCAGCTGCAACCATTGTGGAAGCTGGAAGAGACAAGAGAAACCCTGACGAGTTCGCGGTGGCCTTGGATGAAACTCTTGGAGACTTTGCCTTCCCGGATGAATTTGTCTTTGACGTGTGGGGAGCGATAGGAGATGCCAAGCAGGGACGACTGGAATGAGAACTGTGCAACTCCATCAATCCCTGTTTGAAAATACAAAGTGATTTGCAAATATTTCCGTCAATAACTTTATCGAGATGAGTTCAGGGTGCTCTGTGTAGAGCGTTCTCGTCTGAGACTTTCCTTTTGCAAAGGAAGGTTTCTAATAAAAACATGAAGATAAACCCAAAGTTTCGACAGCTGCACGTTTAAAAAACTTAATTTGCACGCAGAAATCGCTGTGGGGGATGTGTCAAGGTGATATATTTATACAGAAATGTTATGAAAATGATGTATTTTTTATTGTACAGACACTTTGATATATCCATATTCTGAAAAGCTTTAGACAGAACTCAACAAGGAGTTTGGATTATTTTATCTCTTTAGAGAGGTTTATAAACTTGTTGAGGAACTACCTAGCTCTATGCTGCAGTTCCCTGGTTTTCCTTTGTCCCTGTGTATTCCTGTACACAAAAAGCTGAGAAAAACCTAAAGCCTCAGGTTTTCTTACAGTTTGGCTTGGACATTGTCTTTGCTGTGTAGACAAAGCTGGGAATAAGTTACTCTGATTCTTTAGGATGCAAATTCAGCAAAAAAATTAAAAAATCCTCTAAAAGATGAGAACTAGGATCTTGGAATGAAAAGACTGGTTTGCCTTTGAGCCAAAGGACATTCTGTCTGGATATTACTGAGGTGAGTAAGTAGGGTAGAAATGCTTTAAGTAGGAAGCTGCTGTTTTATTCAGATGCCATATTATTGCAATAGGAACTGTGGATGGAGAAATAAATGTTAATTTTGATTCCTGTTAATATATTTGAATAATATCTGTGAGTTGGCTTTGGAGACTACAGTCTAGGACTAGTTGATCTTTGGATATGCTAAATGATTTCTTGAAATCTTATGGAATTCCCCTCTTTTCTGTGTTTTTTTTTCAATGTGGAAACACAGGAGGAATTGAAGGTGTTCAAACCTAGAGATAATTCTTGTAAAGTCACAGACACTCATAGTTTGGATGACAGTGCATGACTAAACCCTGAAAAATACGTTAAACTGCTTTTAGATGTTAGGATTTCCAATTATATTGTACATAAGTGTTTAACTGCTAATTTTTTACTAATAAATCTGAGATTATAGAAAATGAAACTAAACAAGAATGTGGGGTCTGACCTGGGAAGGTGTCCTAGCTTTTTAGTATTTTTATATTTGCATAAGAGTATAAAATAATAATTATTACAAAACTTTGTTTTCTAAGTCACTTCCTAGTTACTTTTCTTCTGAGGAAAATGTCTTTCACTGTCTCGCAGACATCTCTTTAAAATAAAGCCTATGCCAATAATTTCACATGTTCTATGTCAATGATTATTTTTGGGTCTCAAACCATGAGAGTTTGAAGTATCATGGAGAGAGCAGGTCCTCATTCTCTTTACTAGGTTATTTAGGAAGGCTTCCAAACTCCCCTTCAGTTTTTTGCACCTGTTAATAATTAGTGAATATTTTTTCCAGTTAGGAAATACTGCATGAAGGTCTTATAAATACCATCCAGTGATCTTTGAATGGGGATAATCTCCAATTTTATAAATGCTGCTGTGAATGTTTTGCTCTTGTATTTCTGGTTTAAGGACAAGCTTTTATATAATATAGATATTCCTATTTAATGAGTGGTACAGAGCAGTATGGAGGTAATATATTTTACGGTATTTTAGAAGTTCACGGTATCAAAATTTCTCTTCATTGTACCTCATCACCAGTGTGGGCTGAAATCTATATTTATCTTCAAACAGGTGTGATTGTTATCAATTTCTGTATGCAGAAATTAGATAGAAAATATATAGAAATAGTATTACAGCAGAAAAATTTGGACTAACCCCATTATGAGAAGTAAAATTGCATAATTTTACAAGAACACGTCACTTTCTGTAAAATTTGAAAGTAAAGAAACTTGAAGGAGGTGGTTAAATTTTATACATTGCTCTTTTGGGGCCTTGAGGATATATTATTTTGTGAAGGGAGGGTAGTTTTAGGACAGAGAGAACAAGGTCTGGCATTTCTTACTGTTTGATAATTGCAAATCTGAGCCCACAATCTTCTGTTACAGTTGAGCACCCTCAGCTCTTGCACAGGGTTACTTTAACTGATATATTCAAGGTAATGAAGGGTTAAAATGTTGGGGGCCATATGGTTTATTCTTTAAAGTTCCAGGTGAAAAGGAAAAAGGAAATGTCAGGAATTCCCCGTTGGTTTTGAATTATTTTATATAAAAGTCAAATATCAAATTTTGTGGAAATGTTTATGTACACTGATGTTAGTAACCAACACGTTACTGATTATAAAATAAATTGAAATTATTTATAAGGAATAATTTATAAAGAATTCCTTCTTTATAAAAAAGTACTCTGGAAGAGCTGTATTATAAAATAATGCCTGAAATGTTGCCTGTAGCAGATAACCCCTGCTGTTTGGGCCATTCATTTTATTTTGAGAAATTAATGTTGCTCAATCAATTTATCCCCAGGGGATAATTTGTCTCATTAAACTGATAAAATAGTGAGATAAAAATAATCTCTGAAGCTCTAATTCTGCACAGAGCTGTCTTTTGCCATAGTGACCTGTCTTTGTGGAGTTTATTTCAGACCTAAGATTTAAACAGTGATTGCAATTTTACTGGCGTTTGCTGCAATAAAGTAAGTCAATATATCTTATTTTTTTCTGTGTTCTCACAGCCAACACTATTTCCAATGGTTCTGCTACCCAGTTTAGTGCATTATTTGTGTTTCCCTGATAGCCATGAATAATTTGTCACATGAAAATCACGCTGCCTTATAAAGCATGATAAATGCCTCTCACTTTCTGCAGTGATTTGTGTAGTAAATTAATGTGGTTTCACTAATTACTTTAGTTTCAGACTTACTGGTCTATTCAGGACAAAACACCACCATTTTTCTCTGTATGCAGAGACTTCAGGTAGTCTTTAGGGGATTTAATGAAATCTGGTGTTCATAAAGTTCTGAGCTCATAATCTTAAAAACATGATGAGAGAGGAATATTTTACACTTTTAAAGGAAAAAATTTTGCAAATTACAGATATCTCTTTTGTGGCACCTTTAGTATGCCAAATTATGCTTCAGTTAAATTTGATTTTATGCAACCCTATTCATGCAGCTGCTATTCAAAGAGCTATTAATATAATCAGTATATGTAGGAAAGTCTTGTCTGCTATTCAGATTTGCACCTTGATTTGAATAATGCATGTATTCATATTTCTGTATATTATCTTCTTCACAATTAGTCTATTACATCTTTTTTTGAGAGAAATGTAATATAAAGCTTTGCAAATCTTGTTCTTTGTGAATTTGAGAGTGAAATATTAATGTTAAAATCACTCTGATTTATAATAGTTCGTTAGATTTTTTTTCTTCCTACTTTTAATGTGAACTTCTGCTGCTTTTCAAATTACATATTGTTTTTCATGAAAACAGCTCTTAGAACGTCTCTTCCAAAGTCTTACTATTGTAGTAAAATGATATATACTCTTTTTAGTTTTCTCTTTTTTGCCAGGAGATCTTTCTGAACAATTAGAAGTCAGAGTGTTGACTATTTCACTATTTCCCCTCCTGAAATCAAATGTATGTTTGCTACAAACTTCAGAACTCAACTCAGGGAATAAGAGCTTCAACTGAAATTTATATTCAGTATTGTTTTCTTCTGCAATTCTCTGCCTCACTACTTTTGTAAGGCATTTTGCCTTTAGATGTTGGTGTACATTGAAAGATCTCTGATTTAGTTTATGAAAATCAAATTTACAGGCTTGGAAGTCAAAGTCTTTGATTAAAAATGATGCAGCCTGCAGTACAGACTTTGTCCTCAGAAAAAGCTGGTTTATGTGTGAGATTCAGTCAATGCCAACTAAAAGGATTGAGACAGCATGAATGTAAAGAAAACATCTCTTTAGGGTTTTTTTTTTAATTGAAACACATGCACTGGCTTTAAATAGAGCTACACAGAGTAGTTTTTTTTTTCCTGGGAGGGACGTGGGTTTGTCTGAACCTAAAGGTTACAAACAATGGTCCCCAAAGCTTTTCAGTTGTGTTTCTCTAACCATTGCATGCCTGAACTTTCCATGGAGGCAGAAAGAATGAAAATAAATTCACTCTAATATTTGAAATTTTGATTGCCGAATTTGTTTATATTGACTTGTTTTTTTTTCCCTGTTTTCTTTTGGGATGAATCATTAATTTTTTTCTTTTGAGCATGAACTGCATTAATTAACTACATAGATACTTGAATTTCAGATGAGCTCTAATTAGAGAAACATATTGCACCACAATACCTGACCATATCTAATAATCCAAGTTTCTGCTTACTAAAAGGGTTGTTTTATTAAGTATTCCCAGATCTTTTTTCTTTGTCCTTTTAATAGGGAAATAATTTCCCAGAATGGTGAGACAGCCAGGGAGGAGAACTCTTCATTCAGAGAAAAAAGCTTTTTAATGCAGACTTTGAGTTCCAAGTTGTGCTTGTGACACAGATGCCCTAAAAACAATTTGTGTGATCCTTTCACTTGACAGCTCTTCCAGTAAAGGCACCAGTTTGTACTTCAGACACATAAACTCTCTCTGGCCTGAAACAGGAAAGCAAACATGGTAAATCCATTGCAAGTCGTGGTCTCCAGGCATTGATATCATAATATTGAAATCTCTGTCAAAACCCTTCACACATCCTTTCCAAACAGCCTTATTTTCACCCTGTGGATTTTGTTTCCAATGAGTGTTGTCACAGATGATTTTATTTGCTGAGATTCTGTTTTGAAACCAGTAAGCCTTTTTTTTCTGAAGTATCTACAGGTGAGTTGAATTTTTAATTATCAGATACAGAAACTGGTCAACAGAATTACCTAAATTTCAACTCTGCTGGTGATAATACCTGAAATGCCCACTGGATGTTTGTCATTAGCATGTACAAATTTGGTAGTGAACAAATCCTTACTGTAGGACTGCAAAAGTGGAGGTTGACCTTGTCCTTTCTGTGTTAACAAACCAAAATTGCATGTTGTTTCATGGTTGATATGTTTTCTTAATCTATAAAGTGAACCAGGAAAGAAAGGGACCAACTCTGAGCAGAACAAATGTTGTGAAGTCACAAGTATGACCTCTTTCCAGGACCAGAAGCATTGTGAATTGAGGCGAAGCTCTAGGTGAGTAAGTTATCAGTACAAATGCTTTCTCATTTGGTAAAGAATAAGGTAATGCCTTTCAATATCAAGGATAAGTGAATGTACTTTAATGTTACTTGTCTGTTCAAGTAGAGAGAACTGTGTACTACCAACTGAATATGCAGTTTTTGGCAGTTTTATGGTTGGAGTGAATTGGCACCAAGGAAAGATTCCTGAAACTCAGCTCAGGTTGGTGGTTTGGTCCATAAGGTCCAAGGCAGCCTTAGAGGGAACCAGCTCTTCTCTTGAGCTTTGCTAATTGTCAAACTATTGAGCTGGAGAGTTTACCAGAAGACTTTTCAAGAATTGCCCTTGGGGATGATTTCTTTTTTAAAATGAAAAATGGCACAAATAACAGGCTTAGGTTAAGGAGATTGCTGAGGACACAGGCTGGGAAGGATGACACGACTAAAAAGAATAGTGGAATGTTGCCCAACAAGATGGCCTTTAAAACTTGACTAATGGAATTTTAACAGTTTAAAATGAAAGGTCATAACTTCGGGGACTAATAACTGAGGGAAGTTCTTAATTTGAGGTGCTAGATGAAAAATACCTGGATGCACTAGTCATTCACTGAATGACTGTAACCCACCAGAGGGCTGCATCTGGGGAACAAATGACTGTGGTGTGCATCACAGGGAGGAAGCCCATGAGGAGCTGGGAGGTGATGTTGCTACCCAGGGCAATGGTGGAGTTTTTATTTTCAACCATGGGCTCAGTGCAAGCTTCCCCTGCTGTTTAAACATCAGTCGGATTTGGAAGAAAAGGCTTCGTTAAGACGATCACGGGAATCTTTAAAGATCAAACTGAAGATGCTGCATCCTTTGGTACAGCAAACACATCCAAAAAAAAGTGTGTTAGGATGGCAAAAATCTTGGAGGGAGGAGTTCTTCAAGCTGACCAACTGCACTGCCAAAAATACAGGTGTGCTTTATGTGGCCACAGGCTGCAACACGAAGGAGGATTTCTCACCACAAATGGAACAGCACAAGGGAAGAGTTATGGGACCAGAAACCAAGCTAATTTTAGGGCAGAATTTTAGCCTTTATGAAGAGAGGCTGTATGATAAAGTTGCTGGAGCACCAGCAAACAAGATGTGATCCTCCAGTAGGTTCCTTCCACTCCCAAGAATTATTTTGGCTGTGTTAAGTTGCCAGATGTGTCGAACTTTCCCAGTTTGAGTTTAAATGTGGACAGATTTGGAAAAGGCAGGCAGGATTATAGAGAGGGGTTTTTTTATGACTGAAATGAGGGAACTTGCCTTTTTGACTGAAATGCAAAGCCAAAGAGCCCCTGAGGTCTCTCAGCAGGGTGGGGGTTTTGGATGTTGCTGCTGCAAAGGTGTGGAGGGAGCTGGTTAAGTCAAGGCTTTCCTTCTGTGTGCCTAAAGCAGGGAAGCTGTGCCAGAGGAGGAGATGTCTCTGGAGTGTTGAGCTTGCTACTGCTGCTGGGGGTCAGGAAGAATCATTTCCAACAATAGCTACTGGTCCTGGTGACTTTTCCATTGGCATTAGAAGCCAGTTTTTTGTATGGTTTTGGTGCACTACACTCATTTTGCTGTCCTAAACCTGTGCTTAAAGTCTTCACTACATCTTCTGAGTGTGGAGAAGGAGCCTGCCAAGGTTTTTATCCTACCCACAGGAGCAGCTGAGAGAAGTGCTGCTCTTCAGCTCTCATCTGGTGTAGGCACTGAATTGCCCAGGACATATGAGGGGGAAGAGCTGAGTTCTGCTTTTGGCAGTGGCTGAGTGAAGAAAGGGTGCAGACAACAGGGTGTCTGTTGGTTATGCTGCAGATTGTTGCTCAGGACACTTATTTTCTCCATTGCCTAGATTTCTAGTCCCTAGTAAATAAAAAAAAAAGTCTGCTATTTGTACCCTGCTAAACTCACTACAGTGTGCTCCCCCCCTGCATTTCTGGCCTTTCAAATTTGTGGTTAGTCTCTCGAATGATCAGGGCAAAAGGGATTAGTAAATAGCTTTGGCATTAATCTGCATTCAGCTCTGTGTTGAACATCCATTATTTTTATGGCCATAGTAAAATGGGTAGCAGTGTAACAGCTGCCTTGGGTTTTCAATTAAATGCATTAATACATATGCAAGAAAATAGCCTGTCTCAACAGTATTTATAGGGAAGAGAACATTTTTTGAGACTTCTTGCAAATCATTATTATGCCTTTTTTTTAATATGGCATTTGGAAATGTGAGAGTGGAGTTGCAGCCATGCTGCTTTATTGCTTGCAGGTGGAATGTGTGATAATCAGCCTGACCCCTTTGCAATCCTCCTTAATGAGGACAATTTTCATTGCATAAAAATAAGGCTTTATAACTTGATGAACAAGTGCTGGGTTTAGTATGAAGGTGGTTAATGCTTGCAGAAGACCCTGAATGTGTATTTGCAGCTTTGCTGCACTATGTGTAAAAGAAATATTCATGGCACAAGTGAAGTGTGTAAAATCCTGGTTCATTCTGGTGGTTTGAGAGTGGGGGGGGAGCTGCTTTGCTCATTGTTTCCAAACTGCTTTCTCTAACATGCCTTATTTTCTTCATCTTTGCTCCATGTCAGAATGATGCCTTTGACAGTTTTGTTTGCTTCCAGCTTTCATTCTTCTCCTTTGTGCCTTTGAGCTTTGCCAAACAACGCTGAACAATGAGGGAGTCGCTTTGTCCACCCAGCTCAGCTTTTGTCAGACTTTGCACTCCAGCTCATCCTTCCATTCTTTCCAGCTGGATCTTGTATTTAGGGCCTCATATTCCTGCCAATGAAAGAATGGTCTTATCATGCTGTTTTTATGGATGTTATTCCTTGCATGTGAGTGACAGACTGCCTGGTACATGTTAATATTTCCACCGCCACAAATGCAACGGCAAAAATCATGTCAATGTTAGAGCACAGAAGTTGACTGGTTAAAAAAAAATTAATTGCCATCCTGCTATATTATCATCTGCTTCAGCTCCAAGGCAAATAGGAGTTGGAGAAGTTTTATAAGTCTCCATTCCCTTATCCAGAGTCAGTAATAAGGCCTAACAGCTAAAAAGCCCGCTAGGATTAGCATGAGACAAATAGTGTTATGTGCGTAATTCAGTCTCTTAGCACTAAATGCCTTTTATTGAATTGTTTTACTGCAGAAAGATTTTAATCTTCTGTTGCTGAGAGCACCTGAATAAATGAGGGAATGAAATCATGGATAACCTTGACCCATTTGGACAGTGAACTTGCAAGATCGCAATCTTCTTTCTTCCCGGTGCCACTGCATCTCCCATGGTCTCACATTCCACATCCCTTGGCTTTCCTGTTTACCAAATCACTGTTTGCTACTCTACCTAGGAAGGTGGGTAACAGAAATGTCTAAAATTATAACTAATTAGGATTTCATACTGTTTCTGTATGCATCTTTTGAAATTGTTATCTTCTTAAATCTCATCACGTAGGAAAAAAATTGCCAAAAAATTAAGCTGGACTGGAGTTTTGAATTGTTGTAAGATCCTCATCTATCATAAATAGCTCTCAAAACATCACAGTAAGCTCTTTAGAATCCATGGCAACTGGCTCAAAAGCATTAAAAGAAAAACTGAAACTATTTATACCTGCTACTGTTGCTGTGTAGATAGAAAACAGATACTGTGATACATTTAAGTGGACAGGCAGTGCAGATGTTATGAATTTGGGAAGTTTATTTTCTACAGCCCATTGCTGTGAGTGATTTATAAAGGGGTCGTGATTGATGGCAAGGTTAAGTAAGGAGAAAAAAAAAATTTCTGTTTACACACTTCAATTTATGGAACAGGAATGTATTTACATTGTCTGGCAAAAGAATTTTTTATTGTGTAATAAACCTGGATTTTCATATCAGGTTTCCACTGTCTGTACATAAGTCTACTCTCAAGCATCTGTCCTGAAAAGCATATCATCTAAGCCAGGTCTAGTTTAGCATAAACAAAATTATGTGTGTGATCTTAGTATGATTTACAAGGAAAAAAAAGTGGTATATTTGCTCACAAGCACGTGGGAACAAAGAAATGAGCTCTGCTTTGTCAGAGTTCAGGGAGAGGCAGGTAAGAATTCTCCTGGAAAATGTGGAGTGACACTTCCTTCTCTGGTAAGATTAAAACAACCTTTTCAGCAGTTTCTGCTCCTTGTTTCTTCCCTCGGGTTCCTTCCAGGCAGCTTCTTGTAATCACCTCCCCACGATGCTCATCTGGGATGGGAGTTTGAAGGGTGACATCACTCAGACACATATTGTGATATGTGTGACTAATCAGCACTTAACAATGCAACAATTAATTCCTCTGAGGCATTTTATTTGTCACTTAAAAATACTCCTTTGACTCACAGAGTAACTCATACCCTGCAGGAAAAATATCTCAGCTCATTAGAGCGGCTCTGCAGTTATCACTTGGCAAGTGTCAGCACTGACATCCCTGGGCCTCATTTATTTTAACCTCAGTCTGGTATCTCACCTCTCTTTTTTGTTTTTTATGGTCTTTTTTTTTTTTTTTTTCACAGTGGAATATCTATCTTGCTTCCAGGCAGAGCAAAAGAATAAACCAGCATTATTAAAAGGAAACAAATACATTTTTTTTTTTAAAAAAGCAGGCCCTTCTTTTTTCTTCAACGAGCCTGTGTGACAAAGTACAAAAGTGGCTAAAAAAAGGAACTTCCCTGTGTGAATGTTCTCTGTGAGCTCTGGGCTCAGTGCAAGAAGCATTAGTGTTTTCCACAGTGTTCTCATTTGCATTTTCTTGTCTTTCCCACAGATCAGTCCTGCTTATAGTTCCTCTATGAATCTACTTATTTCTTTGGCAGTTCATGCTCTCAAGAGTAAAACTGTTTTACCTCTTTGCCTGAATCGATTTTTAACATGGCTGATAAAACCAAAAAGCCAATGACATCTGTGTCTCTGAAGGAATGAAAAAAACCCAAACCTTGACTCTTCTGTGCTAGGTTAATCTGCACAATGGGGATTTTTGGAGTACTTTTTTTCTCCTTTTTTTTTTACAAGGCTCCAAAATGATGTGGTTTCAGCTGTTAACTACCACCTCTGAAAGACTGTGAAGACAAAGCTTGGTGGGCTCATCCTTTGGTTAACTATTTCTTTTGGCTTTATCTTTATTTCTTTGGCTTTGCAGCTGATTCCAAGCCATCTTGTATCAGTACAGTGTCAGGAAAGTCAATTCTGCTCAAGAGGCAGAATTGTGTGAGATGCTGTTTGCAGTCCTGAATTACACACATGTGCTCACCAGAGAGATCTCCAGCCCTCTGAACTTTCCCTTCTGCTGGGATGACACCAAAGGGATTGACTGGGAGAATTGTCTCCTGCTTCCATGTGACTGTCTGGTGACGTGGTTGTATCCCTGCTTGGCTTTCCTGGGAAGCTTCTCCATAGCACAATGTGATGTGTGCTCCTGGATACAGGTGCTGTGGATGTGGCTGCCCAGCTGCTCCTTCACGGCCACATAATGATTGCATTTTGCCCTTGCTATCACCAAAAAATGTGGCTTTTTAGTACAATGATTTAGCTGGAGCTAAAATCATGCTGCTGGAAACAAAACAGGGAAGTGTTTCTCTATGAGGGAAGGCTGTTTTGGGAAGCAATGGCTCAGAAAAGAGCTCTGGGGCTGAGGGAGTTCCCAGTGCAACATTATAAAGGTGATTCTCTCTCTGTCTGAACAAAGGAATAGGAAGTTGTCCAAGCTGTAATTACCCACAGTACAATGGTTACTGGAGTATCACCTTCAGATCTGGAAGTTTATCAGTCCTGGAGGTGTAAGAGAGGAACTCTGAGATTTGGAAACCTTTCTTTGCAGTGGGATCCAGCAAAGTTTATTAAGGAGAAGATAAAGGAGCAGCTTGCCCATATGTGAAGCACAGATTTAACAACAGCACCTCTCCTGTCTGGCTGGCAGAGGTAAAACGAGAACCATGCAATTAGATTTAAGACTAGGTGGTTTAGATTCCAAGCAGCCCCATCTTAAAAAGCGTGAGTGATTTGCCAGTGGAATGATTTAATAAAGATTGTAATAAATTTCCCCTTATTGGACATTCTAAAATCTGAACTGGATTTGTTTTTCTGAAGCAAATGCTCCAATTCTAAGAAGATGAATAGATAAAAGTCTTATAGCACAATTTATTCAGGGGGGCAGACTGGAAGATTTTAGTGATCCACTCTGTCCTTCTGTTGTGCAAAAAAAAAGTGCTCAGTTGTTGGTCTGTGTACTCTGGTCATGTGAAAGGATTATTTCTGTAGCAGGTCCCAAGTATATCAATTTAGCAGAGAGCTCTCAAGTCCATTTTTGTGATTCTGGCTGTTACTGTAAAATGAATAGTGGCCCTATCTCCTTTGTTGCATTAAGTCATAAGACTTAAGAGCTGATAATGTGTTTAATGTTGCTCACGCATCTTAAGCCAGCATGAGGCAACAATGAAAAAGGCAATTATTAGTTTCATTTTGCAATTAAAAAAAAAATCCACGTCAGTGAGAATTACTGTGCTTTTGACTTGGCTTCTCTATTGCAGTATAGAAACTAGATTGCTACTGGAAGAAAGCTCTGCTGTTGCAGAGTTCAAATGTAGATGATAGTAGGAGAAACTTCCTCAAAACAGAGAAAACCATGGCAAATTTGGAAAAGAAGTGGTAAGTGTTAAAGACAATTTAATTAGAGAAATGTCATTTAGAACAGGTTAATTAATGGTTAAAAATACATAAAATTTAGTTACTTGAAATACCTCTGTTTTGATACTCCAAGCACAGTACAGTGCAATTCTGAAAGATCAGCATTATCCCATGATGCCTTAAAAATAATGTTTAGTACTAATGACTGTTACCCATTTGGATATTCCTAAACCTCCTGAATTAGACGTGTTTCAGCACTCAAGAGACATTGCTGCCAGGCATTTCCCAGCCAGAGGGAATTCTCTTTACTTCTCCCTCAGTAAAGCTGTTTTACAGTTTCTGTGCCAGAAGACTGTGGTCTTCTCTATGCCCTTGGATCCCTTCAGATGGAGATGACTGTTGTCTGCAGCTGCTGCTTCCTGTTTTATTGCAACTGGATGCCCTGTTTCTTTAGTCTTTAGTCTTTAGTCTTTAGTCTTTAGTCTTTAGTCTTTATTCAGGCTTTGTCCTTGATTCAGGTACATTCCTTATACCTGCCCCTTTTCTTTTGCAACTTTTATTTAGACCTAAACATAAACATGTTGTGAAGAATATAGGGATAATCCCAGGTGTGAATATAACACAGTCCAGCTCTTCCATGCCTGCCCCTTGTTGGGATCACACGAAGTACAGTACTGATCTAGTTGTTTCCATTTTATCTAATATGAGAGTTTTCAGATCACTGTTATACTGGCTGCTTGTAAACCCATGATCTATAAAGGCTACAGAGTGTGAGTGCTTAAAAAGGTATGTTTTTCTTGAGTTTAGTATAATGCTGCCTGGTTTGATCTAACTGCTCGTGTTCGAATGAATTCACAGGTTTTCTTAAAACCAGATCTGTGCACGTGCTGTAAGTTTGCAGCATTTGCACTTGTTGGCAGTCAGAAATTTTCCATTGGATAATTTATTTCTATTTAGGTAATCTTTAGCTCCTTTTGAAAAGAAATGCTAAATTATTCATGGGCTATATGTTTACTTTTCTCAGTACTTCAGAGATTGTCAAATATCTGAGAAGAGAGTGTCTGTCTCCCATTACTCTGTTTAAGAGGTTTAGGAACTCCTACTCAGGAGATCAAAGAAGTGAAGACTCTTTAATTTGATCACAGAGAAAACAGAGGTTTCTCAGTCTAGTTTGTATAAAGCACACATAAAAAATTTCAGTGAGAGAAGCATAAAATTAATCAAAGTCAATTCAGGGTCAAAGAAAATCATATCTTGGCAGTTTTGAGGTTAATCAAGCACTGATGGCATAAAAAAAATTGGTGGATTCTCCCTTTGTCATTTTAAAGTCGAGACTGAATTTTAGAACCAATGTTTTAATGGAAATATTCTGGGTCAAGCAAGAATAAGAGCAGAGTCATCTTCTTGGCCCTTTATAGAGATTCCTTTGCCATTGATCTGTGTAGTTCTTATGAAGTAGTTTATTTAGCAGACATAAGGTATGTAAGTTTTAATGTGGAACTTTTGAACCTTCTTCAGACCATGACTCAAATTTTCATAATGAAAAGCAGCAGGAATCCTAACTTAAATTTCTATAAATATATTCAGTTTATTTTAACAGTACATCATGTGAATTAGTTATTAAATCCAATGGATAATTATATGTTTTAACGTTGTACATACATCTTGAGAGGCAATTACATGGTGTTGTGGTTTGACTCTGGGCCCAATTTTCAAACCCCCCACAAGGTGACTTTAATAAAAGCTGTCAGACAGAAAAAAACCCCACAAAAGAAAACACAGGATGATGGAAGAGTTCAGTAAAACGGTTCCCAATACATTGTCAGGAAGTGTTGGATTTCGTTTATTTTCATTTTCTTACCGATTACAATTTTATTTTAATTGAGTGGAGATTTTAATTTTAATAACCTGTAGATTATTTCTGGGCAGACCAGGACAGAGAGACAGATGGAACAATTCAGGTAGTTAAGCACAAGCTCAAATAAAAGCGTTAGCCTTGAATATGGGTTGAAGTTTTTATTATTAGTGAACAGAATCAGTCATGTGAAATACAGTATTGATTTACTGGATCAGACAAATACCATCATTTGCCGTGTACTTTTTTTTTTTAAGCTATGCATATTTTTGTACAAGCAACCAATAATGAACAACAGGTGACTTTGGGTTTGGGCAGGGCTGGGTGGAAGTCAGGGATGTGCTCCCCATCCTCTGTCATTTTGTGGTCACTCATCTGTACTTTGCATCTTGGTCCCAATGTCACTGAAATGAAAGAATTTTGTTCCTTACTTTCACCACAATTTGATCCAGATGTGAGAGATTGTTATCTTTTCCATTTTCCATCTTGTCTTTTATTATTCTCTATGTTCCTGTGCTCTTGTCTGTTCTTTCTAGACCTTATTAAGACCCATTTTAAACAGATAATTGACTTAAGAGAAACCGATCTTCTAATTTGAGGAAGCCAATATAGATGCTGGATGGCAATGCCTTCTAATATTTCACATAGTGGTGTCTATAATTAATATAAAGGGTTCATATAATACTATACTAGTACTATAAAATTAAAAATAATATTTGCTATCTCATTTCTTATGAGCCATGCTTTTTTTGCCTTCTGTACCTAGTGCAAGCTGAGCAGATACTCTAATCTGTGCACAGTGAGTACCTCATCTTCTGTCTGTGCACTTATGATCCATGCAGAACTCCACAACGTGCACAATTAATTGGGAGAACTCCTCTTTCATTTGCCTTCATGTTTCCATGTTTCTCCTCTATTTAGCTGTGCAGGCCTTTTTATTTATTTATTTATTTATTTATTTATTTATTTATTTATTTATTTATTTATTTATTTATTTATTTATTTATTTATTTTTGATAACAAACTGAGCAACATTTTTTGCTCTGCTGAGCAAAGGCAGAAATACTCTCAGGGTGACTTCCACAATTCTTACAACATCTGCAGAGAGGTCTTCTTAAAATGGTTAGTTAGTCCATCTCTTCTGAGTAACACAATGAGCAGCCTTGCCTTCCCTCTGAATAACAGCCTATTCTCTTGCTGAGCAAGAGAGTTTTCTTACAGTTTGTTATTATTCCATTAGATTGTGATTTTGGATAAGAGGCCTTTTGTTAAGCAGGTTTGTTCTCCTCAGTGGTTGTGGCCAGCAGACCCTGCACCCTTCACGCCCGTTTGAAATTGGGTTCAGGGTTAAATTCTGTCCCCCTGTGCTTTGTCATGCCTTTGATTGCCAGTGCATTACATGTTATGGAAAAACACCAGGAAACCACAGGCCCTTATTTGTTTAGATTTTCCATTCTTTCCATTTCAAGGTAAGCAGGAATTATGTTTTGAAATGGGTGATTCAGAGGCATAATCATTCCAGTTTGGCAGTGATACTGAACCGCAGTGTCACATCCTTTAAGTACAGCACAGAATTTGCTAGTATGAAGAAAATGGCCTTACTTATATCACTGAAACTCCCTTGGTCCTATCATAGCTCTTCTTTTCATAACTTCCTGACTTTCCTCTTCTAATGGTTCTATATATTCATGTAGCAACGAAGTCAATAAATCAGACCTTCCTATTTAGTTTGCTGTGCAAATATACTTTACTTGAGAGCAAAGAAGGGGACACAGGTGGATAGGCTGACTCACTACAAGAAGATTTCTTCTCATTTGTTTCCCATGCATGTGGTGCTGCAATGGCAGAACTACCTCTGATTTTATTCCTGCAGGAGCAGAGCACACCCGCAAATTATTGTATCTGTGCACCCAAGTTATAATTTTCCCAGCTACTTTTTCTTGCTTTATTCCATTCCATTGATTTATTGATAAGATATGAAGCTTTTAGAACTGCAGATACAGTTGCCTTGGGAGCCTGTACAGCAAAAGGCAAACGAGCTGTTTACCTTCCAGAGAACACAAACTTCTTTCATTGCTTCACCTTCCGTGACCAGTGAAAAGATCAGAACTTGGCAGGTGGCACAACTTTCTGAAGGCTCATTTTTTTGCCATAAATGCTTAATGTAATAGTATTTAATTGCTTCTGTTAAGCTTTTTTTAAGTGGAAAGTAAGATGGATCTCAAAATGATGGATGGAGACAGGATCTAATGTGCTTTTTCGGGACACAAATGCATTGCTGCTTCATCCTCACTCGCTCTGCCTCCACTGTCTGTGGTGTTTGACCAGCTGGGCTGTTCTCTGCTGGAAACACCAGATCAACAAATGCTAATATTGACTCTCTTCCTGCTTTATTGGGCTTTGTCTTGAAAGGCTACTGAGATTTAAATGTTGAAGGTACTAAACATTGTTCAAGATATGACTACATTTGACCGTTGGGTTAAAAAAAAAAAAGACCATTCAAAATCTCAGCTGAAAAGCAGAACAGTTTCTGTTCTGTTGCAGAGCCATTTGGGCTGCCTGAAAAACACTTGTTAAACCTGCCTGATGCTTCAGACCTGTCCCTTTTCTCACCAAACACAGAGGAAGCAGTGCTTGGGCCAGAGATGAACTATTGATGTGACTTCTGTGCACGGAATTGCACTGGGGAGGCAGCTCTTTTATATCTCTTTTAAAAACATGCTAACATGGTTTCTCTTCCAGAAATGTGCAAGAATAAATCACCTTAAGTAACAGCACAGTTTTCAACTTTAATTTTTTAAGTCCCCAAATACTCTGAAGTATTTGTTATTGTTGTTTAATAGATAATTTCTTTAATTTTGAGTTGCTTACTTTACTTGCTTAAGTTCCTATTTATTTAAATGAGTGAAATCCCTTTGCAGGCCTGGCTCTTGCTGTTTAACCTTCCCTCCTTCCTTTCTTGATGTGAGTGTCACTGTAAAATGACATCTCTTTCTGGAGTGCAGCAAAGAAATGTTAATTAATGAAATATCTGAAGGCATTATAATTGAGTAAAGTCACGAGGGAAGGTATTGGAAAAAATATGTCTGAAAAAACGATACTGAAGAAATTCTGAGAGAAGAACTGTGCATCCTGTGATGTGCAGGAGGTCTGGGGGAAAAAAAATGCAATTGCATAGTTAGAGCATGTGTCATGATATAGAAGCTCCATTAGGCAACCTTGAATCTGGCATTTCTTAACCTCTGAGACTCTGCAGCCCCTGTGTGTGGCTCACCTCCTGTTGTCACCTAACAGGCAGCAGAATTATTATACAACAGATGTTTAATTTGAATGAAGGCCAGGGTTCTTTCCAGTAAATCTAACTAAAGTAAAGAAAAGTTTTGATACCATCCAGCATAAAATGCTCGAGTCTGTATTGTCCTCCTTCATATCTACACTGTTTGCTGGTTTCCTTCCAGTGCTCTCAGCTAACTCCTGTCCTGAGGTTTTTGTTAAAGAACATGTCTTGAGGATTCAAGGCAAACTATCAAACCAACAGTGTGGATTCTCAGCTGGATAAAGTGCCGTGTCCATTTTCGAGTTGAGGTTTGTGCAAATTCCAGCGGAGAACCCCCAGGATACTCGAAACTTTCAGACCTTCCCGTTGCCTGCTCCAAACAAAACACTTGGGCACTGCCTTGCCTGAGTTGTTTGGCAGCTCTGTTCATAATGTCAGACATGGAAGAACTAGAAGGGGAGACAGGGGGAACAGAAGGCTGGGTTGAACTCGTGTCATGCAAATTTTTTTCCAGAGACAAAGGTCTGTTCAGCCCATCACTGTGCTTGAGTTGCTTCTGGAAGCAAATTGCTTCACAAAGACCATATTCCAGAACTTCTGCCCTGTTCTGTTTACTGCTCTCTGCATTTGAACTAAGATGTGTCACTTTATTTCCAAGAATACTAATTTGTTTTCTGAAATACAATAGGGCAATTTAGAAAAAAAAAATATTTAATTTTTACTCAGTAAAACTCACTGGAACGGAGATTTTTTGGGGTTTTTTTTTTTTTTTTGGATCTGCCTACAGATGAAAATCTCAACTAAAGGGAAACTCCTAGCCTGCACTGGTAGTCCTATGAGGAGAAGATGACACTGACAGGTTTATAAATTCTGTTTAACATTCTTGGTCCAGAAAGAACAGTCCCCCCAAGTCTTTTTAGGTTGTTCTTTCTCTAATGCCCCAGATATTTTTGTCGTGCTGTTTTGGAGCCTTCAGGCTCCAAAAAATTTCCAGTTTATCTGTTGCTTGTCTTTAATTTTCTTTAATTGCAGACAGGTTTTTATTTTTGACTCAGAAATCTACTTAGTTCAGCCACGTGATTTGAATTCACCTATTTTTCTTTTCCACTCACAAACTGTGGAAGGGATGTCCAAGGACAAGTTAAATTCATTAAAGTGAGTGGGAGACTTTCCATTGGCTTTAAAGGGTTTTGACTGGACTATTGTAATTCAAAAAAATGAAGCTAATTTTGTTCATCTGCACTTGGATTTGGCTACATCCTTTTGAGAAAAAAACAAAGACTAATTACCTACGTAACTAGTTATGTGTCTGCCACTCTAACCAAATACTTCTAGCGGCACTTTAAATGAGTTAGCAAAGCTGTTACATCATTCTTTCCTTTCTCTCCTGCTATCCCCTCAAGGAAAGATATCTGTAGGATTTTAATACAACTTTTCTGAGTGTTTTTTACAGACTGTGAGCTGGAGATGTCTGCTTTGCACTGGAGTAAGGAATGGTGAGCTTTGTGACAGCTTTTGGTCACAGGTACAGACTGGGCTTAGGAAAGAGTCATTTATTTCTAAGGATATCTTAAAATGAGGAGCTGGAGTAACAGTTTTCAAACATCTTTTGAAAAATGTTCAGTGATCTTTTAGTTGCATTGATTTGGAAAACTGAGAGCCTGGAGTAGAAGAGCTCAGGTCTAGAATTTGTCTTTCTGTTCTATGACAAATGAGTGTCATGGAGTGGAGAAGAGGTTGCTGTTCCTTCAGTGCTCAGGAACCTGAGGGAGACAACCAGAAAAGATGCCCTTCCTTGATTTGTTGCTGATTAACAGAGACAGCCTTGTGAGTGAAGGGATTGGTGGCTGTCTTGTTTAAAATCTCTGTTGACAGGAGGGAAAGTGCCAAGCAAAAATAAAATAAATAAAAGAAAAACATGCAGGAAGAAATGACTGACACCTCCTCCTGGGCACAGGAATGGTGGGAGGCAGATAATCAACAACAAGACGTTTTGACTGAGATTTCCAGAGCAGGAATATGAGGACCAACTGTGGTGACAGAGTTTGAATTTATGAATAGGATTATGAGTCCTCCAGAGGATGAAGAAGTAAAGGAGGGGAAGAGAATTTATGGAGGGAAGGTAATGGTCCTTGCTATAGGTAGTGGAAACAAGCTATTTTACTCGATGGAGAGGTTCTAATCCTATTTTCAGGTGACACAAACCAATATACACTATCAATGTCTTGTACTTCTCCTCCAAGGCCTCAAAATGATTCTTTTTTTACAGCTGCAAAACTGAAGCTTTCGAGTTTTCATTATTTGCCAAAGACCAAACTGGAGCTTAGGGAAAGTGTCTTGGTTTCTTGGCTATAAGCTGAGTGTCCTCTCCAATGAAATCATTGCAATGGGAAAAGAATTCTACAAGACAGATGCTAAAATAGAGTGTCTGAAGATAGTCCCTGAGATAAAGAACAACTGTATTGTGTTCCCTTTACAGGAAAAGGTCAGTAGCTGGAAATTAAATATGAAGTCACAGAATTATTTCCAACTTTAGCATTTAAAAGCCTTATTTTCCTTTTCACTTAGGTTATGGGGTTTTTTTTGGCCAGTGCTGTTTGCTGTAACTCCTGGCTTACCTGGCAGCTCCTGACCAAAATTTCCTCAGTTTAAAGCACAAGGTTTTCAAAACGTTATGAATGTGCTAAAAGGTGCATTTGCTTAATTTCAACCTCTATAACAACTTTGTGTATTTGTAATCAAGTGAAAAAACTTATTTATGGAATCAAGAACTAAATGAGAGTTTGAAGACGATAATTTTTGCTAATTAATTTAATTTTAGCTTCCTCTGAGGTTTTTCTCCTCTCTAGCTTTCATGCAATAGCATTATGTTTATTCCTGTTACGTTGAATCTCTAATGTGTTTTCTCTCAAATTAAATGAAAGATCATTAAAATTAAGCAGGAGACTCAAGATGTGCTCCTGCTGCCTGCTGGGTGAAACTCTGCAGAGGTTTTTGGTTCCCTTCTGCTTACTTTTGTGCTTTGGAGGCAAGAACTGTCTGATCCACACCTACCTACAGGTTCCAGTGTCTCGTGTCTGCTCTCAGCTGAGAGAAAGACCATCATCTCAGAGTGCTCTCTGAGATACTCTCTCTTAAGATCTTTTCAGTTGTGTTTTAGAGTTTGGCCTTTGGGTTTGGTAAAAACGAGCTCACGAGGTTTATTTTGACCTTGAATTTTCTGATGGCTTTGATTTTATATCCTTACAAACTTCCAAGTTGTTTGTGCTTTTGTGGGCTGTTTTACAGCAACTTTTCATTCCTGCAGGAACTCCAAGCAGCTCGATTTTTAGCCTAATATTTGCATTCTCCCACACAAGGCTGATCAATAACTACCTTGTCAAGAAAAGTATAAGCCAACTTTGGCAAGAGTTCTCATAACGTTCGGCTTGGTTATAAAATAACTGAGATGTTTCACAGCACAGTTTATATGCACTACCATCAACTACATTTATAATTAGAAAGGCAATTGGGAAAGGGGTACGCTGTTAAAGGGCATTTCACTTAAAAAAATAAAAGAAAAAAAGAAGTTCTGAGATGTGAACCATCCAGCCCAGCCCGAGATGTCCCAGCAGCGGAGGAGTGCTGGCATCGCTCTGGGGCTGTGTCACCATGATCTCATCCAGCAGTAATTCCCTCCTGTTGGAAAAGGCCCCGTGACTGAGAGTGGGACACTGTGAGTGCGAGGGTGGGAATTCTGGGGAGGTCCTTGTGTGGGGTTGATGGAGCTCTGTCCTGGCAGGAATGTCACGATCTTGGGGGTCGCGTCGTTAAAACACCGACGGAGCCAACTGATGTGTGTGTGTGTGTGTGTGTGTGTGTGTGTGTGTGTGTTAGACTTTCCAGTGCTAGGAACAGTTGCCTCCCTGGTTTATATAAGAAAATAATTGGTTTTCATGATGAAAATTAGCAGCAGTTAATGGCTTGCTCAGTAAATAGCCTGGAGGGTCCTGAAGAGTCATAATTGTCCGGCAGCATAACTCTAATACAAAAATTGTCTTTACCATTCTCAGCTCTTCCACTTTTTTTTTTTACTTCAGAGTAATGTGAAGAATTCTTATAAACCAATTCTTATATTCTTCTGTTTCCTCTGTACTCTTCCTGTGGAAGAGATCAAATGAACAGCGTGTCCTTGTTTTTGCAGGAAGATCAGTTTATAGATCTGGTAACTGTTTTCTTTCATTACAGAAGATTTGATATTTACCATTTTCTCCCTTTCCCTCATCCTTACATCATCTTCAGAATTAAATCTGGTTTGTCAGCTGCCTCCAGAGTGTTCAGTATTTAGCTGACTCTTAGGTAGGGCTGTGACTAGCACATGGTAGAAGTTGATGGAGCAGTATTGAAATGTCCAGGATGGTGATGATGATGTTTAGAGTCCTGCTTTATTTTTACTTTTGCAGTAGTTGATGCAATAGATGCCAAGTGAGTTAGTGAGTAAGGAAATGGTAAATAAGCTTTAAAGTATTTTTATGAAAAGTAACTTCCCAGACTGGATTCAACAATACTGTGACAGCAGTATTCCTGATTAAAGTGGAATCATGCTATATTAGATTATTGATTTTTTTCAAAAAAACCCCAAATCAAATACAGATAAAAACAAAAAAACCCCTTTGAATAGGAGTGTGGAGCCTCCTTTTAGGATCTTTGTCATTTTTTAGTGATGTTGTCCTGGAGTTTGAATAGACTGAGGGTTAAAATTGGTACATTTTATACTTTGAAATGATGGTTTGCTGAACTGACTTACCTGCAGTTTTATTAAAAATAACTGACTCTGTATGCATTTATCCTGTCTTTTCACAGCATTAGCAACAAAGTTGACACTGGTCAACATTAATGAGAAGAGCTGATAAAAGCTGAGGTGTGAGGGTGGATCTGGTGATGCTGTTGCAGAGGGTGAAGGTGTAAGAGAACATTTCTCAGCAGGAGGATTTGGCTGCATCCAGACAAGATGGCCAATGCCCTCTGCCAGATTTATAATCTTAATTTATATGATAATATGAAATATATGGCATGGAAAGCGTTGTTTTGGCAAATGAACTGTTTGGGGTTTTTTAATTTTCTGTTTTTTAAGTGCTTCAGGAAGAGAGACACAGTGAATCATTTAATTATTGCATGAAACCAGCCATCCTGTAGCTTATAGAGGAACTGGCCTGTTGGGCAAAATAAGCAGCATATTGAAAAAATTACCCCATTACCTTAAGTAACACTCTTTTATTATCCACATGATGGTTGTCATAGTAGAAAACAGGAACATGGCACAGCAGAATGGTTATATTGAAGGTTTGAGAGAGACAAAATTGCAACTAGAGCTGCTTTGGTTTTGTCCTTTATTTCCTCTTAGAAAATGTAATTAAGAAAAAACATGTGATTATTTTTATTTTATTTTATTTTTTAAAAAAACCTGGCCCTCTCTTATGCCAATGAGGGGTGTTATTAATTACAGATACTGCAGACGGGCTTCTTCTAAAAACTCTAGACAATCACAGGGTGTTTTGTTTCTGTTCCAAGGTTTTAGAATCATGTACATTTTCTTAGCAATATAGGCAGCCTGTCATGTTTGTGAAGCTTTCAATTACAAACTGATTACAAGGAAGAAATTCTAGACATTCTTCCTTTCAAATTATTTTCCCCCTTTTTTAAAAAAAGAAAGGGTCATTTCATTTATGCAAAGAGTGACTCTGCAAGTGATTCTTTATTTCTTGTTCCTATTTGCATAGGAGCATAAACAGTGCCATTAACTTTTAAAAAGGACATTCATGCCAAATTAAGTGTGGGTTTTTTAGAGTGAGACCTAGTTACAAATTTTTATCATGGTTCTAATCCATACAGCTGAACACAAGCAGTGTATTATACCTCAAATACAGGACAATTCTAGAATGGCTTTAAGAATAAATTCTTACCCTTTTCATTTAAAGCAGCAGGGCGATGGTGTATGTCAACATGTGTTTGATTTGGGTGCATTTTCTGCTCTGGACCACCTCTTATTCTTTCTTGAGAGCCAAGAGAGAGTGATCTCATGTGATGGCTTTCCAAATGGTGCTAATTAAGGATTTCTTGCCAGGTGCTCAGCGTGCTCCACTCCTCTTGCTTTCAGTTGTGGTTGAGGGCAAGCTGCATTCTTTGGGTTACAACTCTGTTGTTTATGAGTTCAAGGTAGCACTGCCAAAAGAAATAGGGTGATAGAAAATAAACAGCACAGTTTTAGTTTGAGGATCCCCTGAATTAGCTGGGTTTTCTGGTTTTTTTTTTTACTTGGGAATATCAAAGCCTACATCTGGAAAATATCAGCGTGACACAGAAATACTGTCCGCTGATTTCACAGAAGAGTCTTCATGTAAAACTTGTGGGAAATCAGTTTTATGTTAAAGGAAGAAGGATCTAAAGCCTCCTACTGACTTAAGAGCTCTCTGGAGCAGTAACTAACTCTGCTTTCCTTCCTGTAACACGATGTGACCTCTGTTTCCAAACTTGGCATTGTGGCCAATTAATTATTGTGTAGTTTCCTGATAAAGCCTCAAATAGGCTAATCCTTGGATATAATACTGTGCATGGTTATTACTGACAGTATCCTCCATTCCTGAAAGCTGCAGTATGTGCCTTTTCATTTTTCTTTTTTTTTTTTTTTTTAAGAAAAAACAGCTCAGAAATGTGAAATTTAGTAGGTTGTTAGTTTTTTTTTTTTTTCATTAAACTGTGTATGTGAAGCATCTGGGAATGAAGAAAGGGGCATATTTTCAGCTTTAAATTTTTCAGCAAGAGAATAACAACTTGTAGGGAGTGTAAGCACAGAAGAAAAATCTTTCCTCTTATCTTCTGGGGATCTAGTCTGCATCAGGGGAACAGAGTCCCTTTTCTTCTCCAGTACCTCCACAGGGAAGTGACTTTTTAGCTGTGTAGTGAACACTGGAAGATAGAAAGAGCTCCTCTATGTCCCTAGTCACGGAAAAATAATATTTTTTTCTTCAAGAAAAATACGGTACAAAAGCATGTAATCTGCTTCCTGGGGTTTCCTACATATTCTTGTTGGATTTTCCATTTAGGATTCTGTTTTGGCATTTCAAAATTATCATGAGAGAAGGTGCCTATTTCAAGGGCAGCCTATGACAGCTGGCAAAAGCTAAGTATTGCTGACATAAGAAAGGGAAATATTTCTTTCTTTCTTTATTTTTTTTTTTAAGGGAAGTGGGTTTATTGTTTGCCTTTTTTCTTTGTGTGTAAATGGCAGCCTTGCTTTATTTCATACCATTCTGTTTCTACAGCAGAAGAATATCAGAATATTAGGAAGCCAGAGTGACAGTGCTCTGCACTTCAGTTTAGGCTTCTCTGAGCCTTGGCTGCTGCAGTCCTTCTTAGTAAGTCCTTGTTAGACTATCTCAAAGAGAGAAAAAACTAGGTTTATTTGTTGTATTGATAGCTTAAAACTATCTTCTTATGTCTATACTGTGCTTCTCTAAGGAGGTTTGTCCTGTTCCTCCAGGTCATTCCTATTTTGTGCAGCTAAAAGATGTGTTAGCCTAAGGATTGATCCAGCTTCTTAGATATCAAGCTGTGCTTAGGTGAGTATGATAACAACTTTGTGAATGTCCCAAGAAAATATGAAAACTAAGTTCAGATTCAGTGCTCAGACCAAAATGTGTTGAATATGACAGAACTCTCACAAAGCACGGGGACAATCTGCAGTGGCAGATGGATAAGATGAGCTGTAATAAATTTCCAGCAAGGGACTATAAAATCAGTTCAGCTGGGGTAATAAAGACAGCATCAAGCAGACAACTCTGTAAAATTCAAAGTTTAAGAATCGGAAAAATGAAAGAATATTTGTAGTGACTCCCTGTCAGTGCGTTACCAGAACAGTTGTTAAATTCCATTTTCATGTCACTGAGTAGTAAGCTTCACACAATAAAGGAGTTACAGCAGAGGTGGCTGATCTCTGTCAGTACCTCTGAGCAAGGTAAGTGATTAAAATTACCTTGTGATTAAAGTGATGAGATTTTTTTTTTTCTTAGATCTTAGCAAAAACAAACTTAGTAAAACCTGCTCCCTCCACACCAGATTTTACAGCACTATTTCTTTAATCTTGAAGTCTGCTTTGGAAAGAAAATAGATTGCTGAATGAAAGTAAACAAGTTATCCTTGAGATGTCACTTTTTCAGAATAACCTCTGCATTTTTTAAAATTATTTTCAACTTATAAAAATATATTTCTGGACTTGCACTCTGAGGCCAGCGTGGAAGAACTTCAGTGAGCAAGCAGGGGTGTCTATCAGCTGTGACCTCAGTGATGTTGCAACATTCCTGCTCTAAAACCCAGATGCTGTCCTAGGTGATAAATGCATCTGAGTGGTAGGAAAATATTCAGCTTGTCTGGGGAAGAGCAGCTTAGCCAAAATGTTGAGTAACTAAATGGGGCAAACCCTGACTTTTGGAAAACAGGACGAGGAGAAGATGCAAAGGGATCATCTCCTTCCAGAGGAGATTTTCAAAAAACTAGAGAAATTAATTGGGATCTAATCTAAAAATGTACTGGTTTTAACGACTTCTGAGTATTAGCATTGTTGTTCTTGACATTTGGAGTGGCTGGCACATCAGCCAGACCTTCCAGTTCCTGACACGGTTTCACTTGAGCTCAGAAGGGTGCACAGAGATGCATTTTTCTCACACTCTGTTGCAGTGTGAGAAGCTCAGAGCTGCTGGAAATTGGTCCAGTCCAAGAGCTCCTGTGAGAGGGAGAGCACTGCTAAGGTGCTGGAGAGAGCCTGGGTTCATCTTCGAGAAGCTGTAACTGGCCCGTGTTACAAGTACTGTGTGTGTTTGCCCGTGGAAACTTTAAGGTTCACTGAAGTTTTCCCCCAGACACTTTCAGTTTAAAATAGTGTTTTATGATCATTCATCTTTGAGATGAATGATAGTGTTTCTGGGAATTTCGTGGCCTATTGGAAACCAATCCCAAGTTAGTATGCACGTTGTTCTGCTGCAGTACCATTTATATCTGAGCTCTGCTGAAAAAAAACCAACAACAAAGTATAAACCCAGTGTTTTTATAAAGCACTGTTTAGGACGCAGAAGTACAATGTTGCTATGTCAAATACCCAATATTTTCACACATCTGGGCAAGGCTCAGGTGCTGTCTGGGCCTGCAGTTTGCTGACTTGAAGGGAAGACTCTGCATGAATGTGTGCAGAGTTTTCATGCTGCTAGATGAGGATGGCTGGCTTTGGTCTGGGAGAAGCCTGACTGAACATTCCTGCTGAGCTCGTTGGTGCTGGGGAATATCTGTATATTTTATGATCTTTTAGGGGATAGAGCTGAGTCCCCACAGACGTTTGTCTTCCCAAAATGAGGCTGAGGTGGAATGTAGGTGTCTTCTTCAGAACCCTGTAGATGGTCATACTGCACCTTTTAGTTTCCTCCTTTCACAGGTTTGCTGCTCAGACAGGAGGCATTGGTGCTCTGGACTAGATCCATTTCTTGCGACCATCATTTCTGGAACAAGTTTGTTTGATTAGCCAGATAAAGTAGCACTGCTTCTCCTCCAGGTTACGAAACTAGACAGATAACATGTGGAGTAACTTCAGGGCATGCCTCCAAGGGACCTTGGCTGCATCAAGTGCAGGACATTACTGATGTGTCCTGGAATTTGATTTAGGGCAGCTTCTGGGAGAATTTACCAAAGCTGATGTCTGAAAACTGAGTCTGTGTACAAGCAGCATGCACCTCATGTGCTGTTCCCCTCAGAGCAGCAGCCACCTCTGCCTTCACCTGCTGCACCTCCTGTTCCTCTTGTCCTCCTCAGTTGGTGACAATCTTCTCTGCTTTCTCAACACAACTTATCCTTTCATGGTCACAGCCTGCAGAGAGTCCTGGCAGAGCCCTCCTGGTTGTGCCTTGCCCTCAGTGACAGTGTTGGAGGAGATATAAGGACATTCTGAAAGGAGATGGATCCATCTGCATCTCCTTACGCTGTTTTCCAAAGGTCTCAGTCTTTATACCATCACTTCCTAGGAATTCCTTTCCTTTGAATGGATTTTATTATGCAGCCCATGTGTGGGGAGGTTTTCTGAAGGCTCTTTCCTGGAACTCATCCTGGCTACACAAGAAGCCAGTTTTGTAGTTTGCTGGTTGTTTTGGATCCTCTTTGATGGGTCTAATTCTTTCCACGATTGTGGAAGGAGCTTTGAAAAGTAACTTGGGGAATGGTGTTGTAAAGTCTTGTTCTATGTATTAAGAACTTAATTCAGTGAAGTATATGCTTACTTTTGACTTTGTTTTAAAATTAATATATACTTGATGCTTTGATGAAGAAATCATAGAATATGCTGAGTTGGAAGGGACCCATCAGGATCATCAATTCCTACCCTTAGCCCTGCTCAGGACACCCCAAGAATCACACCATGTGCCTGAGAGCATTGTCCAAGCAATTCTTGGACTCAGACAGGCTTGGAAAGGTCCATGAAAGCTCATGTTATCTATGGTTAGCTTTGTTTCCCTCATCCATTTCCTTGGGCTTGTTTTGTTGCCCGTGTCCCTGAGCTGAGGGATGTTCTCATCCATCCCCTGCCTTCCTGCACTTCTGCAGCCACAGAAAGACAGCTTGGATGTCAGAGGTGCTGCCTGTGAAAGGGTGAGAGCCCCACAACGGTGGGATGTCACAGGTACAGCTGCTATCAGTGAGAGTTTGAGGAGTTATTTTTTATTTATGAAATAATTGAGAGGTGGGGAAACATGATTTTTGGCTATATTGAGGAAGGAAAAAGCTGGCCTATGGTTAATTCAAATGAATCAGGAGTTTCTCAAATTTAAAATATTATCAGACCCCAGTTTTTGGAACTTCATACACTCTGTAAAGCAGATTATGCTTTCATTTCATACTTCTGGCTGGATCAAGCCTGCAGCTGTGATCTGTGTGTTCTGGAAGTTTGAATTCAACTCCACTGAGGGGGAAATTGCTCTTCTGAAACATTTAGTTTCTTTTCAGCAGCAGAGCTGTTGTGTGGAGAAACACATGTTGCCTATTTTTCCACTGTATTCTACTTTTACTACTGTCATTGTTTACTATATACTTGTTTCACTGCTCATTGTTTACTGTGAGCTGCTCAGCCTGCAGCTATGTATTAAATTGGTATTAAAAATGGCCTGAATTTTACCTACTTTCTCCTTAGTTTGTCCCTTCATCTCCAATAAATCTGTTTTTGGTATTGCAAACAGATAGGAAAAGGGGTCTGATGCTCAAACAACTCTGTTTCTTACAATGTAATTGCACTTTTCGGTTCTGAGAAAGAATTGGTAGGTTGATATCTTCAAGCAGAAGTCTTCAAGTTTTGCTATTCTCAGCATCATCACTGTCTTACAAGTTTGTCATTGTCCTCCTTAAAAACTTTTCCTAGATTAATGTATTCAGTTGTTATTCATTCATTTTCTTTTTTTGGGTGAAGTTTGTATATACTATCTGATTTTATAAAAATGTAGGGTTTTTTTGAATGTGCTAAACTAAGGTGGACAAGGACTGGAAAAGCTTAATCTGAACAAAATATTTCTCTGCAGACTTGCATTGGGAAAACAGAATGCATAAATTACATCTGCTGTACTTAGAGTTCTTTGGTTTAAGTTTGTAAAGGAGAACTACAAAAAAAGCCATTGCTTGGAAGCATCTGCCATGCTATAAAATGGCCAGATGGAGATCACCACATTTAATAACTGCATCTTGGCAAGGGGATGGTGTGAAAGCTTCTCACCTGTTCCTGTGAAAATTTAGTTGGCTTTGCTTAAATTTCCCTTCACCAGCCTTTAAAGTTCATCTGTGGGGTGTTGGAGGTGTGGTACCTCTGCAGGGAAGCAGGTGGGAAATGCTCACCCCACCTGCTATAGCAGGTCAGGAGGTGCTGGGCTGGAGACCAGCCTGGGGCAATATTCTCAATTGTTTTATCTACATAAAACACTTGGGATACTCGATTGATTTTGCTGTTGTTGTTTGGTTTTGTTTGATTATTTATTTGTTTTTATTGCTGTTGGTTTTTTGTTGGGTTTGTTTTTGTTAATTGTTGACCACAGAAGTACATTTTAATTGCAACAAAACTTGTGTAATGTATGTATCCATTCAAGGCTATCAGATACTTAGTTCTTTTAAATTGCTGAAAATACCTTTTATTAACTTCTGGACTTAGGCACTGTGTATATTGTTTTACAACCATTCATGATTAAAATGGCTCCACATGTGAGCTGTATCTGTTTGATGTAGTGGGTGGATGAAAGATTTGTTCGTGGTAAGAAATAAGAATGAGAGTATGAATTTTACAGATCAAATATTGGGTGATTATAATGGAGTTAAAATGTAATTTTGAATGTTCATAACTAGTCTGAGATGATGCCATTTGTCTCAGCTGGAGCAGATGGTTTGGATAGATCACCATTTAAAAACTGAATTCACAAGATATTTATTAAGTCCTTGAAGAATCCAGTAATTCTTTCCACTGGTACTTCTGAAATGTCCCGGGAGAAAAATTCTGGATCCATCAAACTGCGGCTCCATGGAAAAATTAAAAGATAAAAAGTGACTTGCTGTTAACATGGTCTAATAGCTAAACATTTTTGATTTTATACTGTACTCCTTTTGGTAAAGTAAGAATCTTTTCTTTTTAAAAAACTTGGGAATGGAAAAGAAGTGAAAGCAAATTCTCAGCTTTAACAATGAGGCTTTATGATGCAGATTAAGAACCCATGCTCCCAAAAATCAGATCATTGCCTCATGAAAAGATAATGGGAAATATCTTCTCTTATTTCAAAAAAGCAAGCCATTATCCAGAATGTTCTTTTTCACCTTGTCGTTAGAGCTCATTTTTCACTAAGTGCTAAGAAATTTTCTATAGCTGTTCAGCAGTTCCCTAAATCCCTAATCCTGCAGATGTTTTGTACGTATTTAACCTCAGGCATATTAGGAATAACTTTTAATTGTTTGAAGATTAGCCAGTTTGCAAACACTTTTAACAGTTGTTTTTTTTTTTCCAATGATGTTTTTAATGGAAAAGTAGGATGGACTTCAGTTAAAAAAATGATTTACTGAAGAAGATGGAGAATTGTGGTTCCAACATGACTGTAAGAGTCAAGTGCTGCACATGAGACATTTCATTCACGTGAGAGGGACTGGTTCTGTTTCACTGCTTAAATTTTAATTCAGATGTGAGTCCTTATTTTAAAATATTCTTTAGGCTGGGGAATAAAAGGATTTGCAGCCTGTTTTTATTCTTCCATCCTTGCTTAATTGCTCATTTTGGCCCTCATTTTCCTAAGTCTTTATGCAAACCCTGCAACAAGGAAAAAAAACCCAGTAATTTGAAGCTTTCAAAACAATTCTATGTAAAGATCTTGTTGGTACCTTGAAAATGCCAAATAATTTCTTCTTGCTTTCTTAAGGAGCTTTTCAAAAATATATCCTACATTTGTTCCACTCCTTCAAGTTTTTCCCTAGGGAGACTTTCCACTAGTTTAAGTGGCCAATTCTCCTTGAGAATATAGTTGCAATTCTTTATTTTGTTATTTAAAGTAATTACAGTGGTTTTGAAATCTTGTTCTTTTTTTTTTGTTGTTCCTGTGAAATTTATTGGTGGCTCCATTCTGCAACTCATTCAAAGACCTTTGTTCCTTGGTTGCAGAGGTTTTATGACCATACTTTATATGTTATTCTTTGAGAGAGGTACTGTTTTAATCTGTCTTTACTGGTGTCTAGACTTCCAGTCTGTAGTAATAAATATATTCTGTCAATATTCCATGACAGTTTGATATTTTCTTTCTTTAACCTGCTTCTGACTTGATTTAAGGTTATTATTATTACATCATACAAGATAAACTAGGCTATATAAATGAAGTTCTCAGTCTTTATTTGAAAATATCCTGTGTGTGAAGATTATGCAGGATTGCAGCAAAGTGCTGTTCTGTAATGCCAGATAATTAGGAATAGGACAAAAAGGCTGTTTGAGTTCCTGACTTGCCTCCTTGAGTTTGTGTAGTGCATCCTATTAGTGCTGATCCTGTACAGCAACAAACAGGAATAATAAAAAAAAAATAAATCTAGATTCAGTTCTTTTCCTTGATAAAGGCAATTGAACCAACAGCTTTCCTGGAAAAAGTTCAAGGAAAGTTAGTTTTTCTATAAAGATGAGCTACTTTTTTTGGGGGAAAAAAATTATTAATGTAACAAAGAAGCATAAATTACAGTTTAGTGGTAAAACTGTAGTGGGAGACGTGGGTACAGGTCACTGCTTTAATCATTTCTGTACTGCCTTCAATTTAGAATTTTCTCTCTGAAATTCTCCACTGTCAATGAACCTGGGTCACCAAATAACTTTCTAGACCTATCAGGAATTTCTCAGATTCTTTGAATTGTTACAGTTTTGTAAGATTCGCAGTAATTTGTGGTTTGGGGTTGAATGCTGCAAATAGTTTTCTTCAGAGTGTGTGTGTGGGAAGGAATCCTGGCTGATGTGTGTCAAAAAGTTTCCATATTTATTGGTTTTGAAATAACATACTATGTGAAAAATGTCAAAGGTTAATAGTGGCTTAAACATAAGAAAAAGAAACACTTTGAACAGAATTAAATGATTTAATTAGCCTCAAAATTTACTTTTATCATCGCACCAATACTGAAAAATTGCTTTTTTTGCTCTTAGCTTTAGCCAGTGAACCAAAACCTCAATTTTTTAATAATTTTCACTTCTTAGACTATTGCTAAATTTGAAACCTTGACAATCCTCTATTAGTATAATGTAAAATTATAGACTCAGTGTGATAGCTCTGTGTTGCTAAATAATTAATGATTAATTTTGTTAAATAGTCGTTGTTACGTGTTTGTGTTTAAAAGTCATGACTTCTGCCAAGTGTATTTCCCTTGGCTTCTATAGAGGATATCAGTCCTGTTGCAGTTATTTTTCCCCCAAAAATTTGCACAATCGCACCACACATTAAAATAATTCTATAATAAAAGGTTGAGTGAATTAAAAAACAGGGAAATTAATATTTTAAAAATGCCCCACAAGAACAGATCTTAGCACTGGAATTTCTCCTTGTGCAGATATGGAAGGTAATTAGTGGCTGATTGCAAATCCAGACCCATTCCTGGCATATCAAAGTCTTGGCAATAGAATATTACTCTTTAAATTTAGTTCAACTTAATATAAAACAATTTTCAATTACAGCTCTTTTCGTATGAGAGGAGCTGTTGAACCTTCTCATTAGGTTTTCCCTGTTTTTTTTTAATGTAAGATGTCCTCATTAATGTTGTGAAATGTTAAATGTATTACTGACAGGTACAATCAAATGAGATAAAGTTATTTCCTGCACTTTTTTTTTTGTTTGTTTGTTTTTGTGTTTCAGTTGCACAGGAAACAGAATCAAACTCACAGCTGAACCTACTTCACACCAGGTATTACATTTAATTCTATGAATTGTACCTACTTCAATGATGTTTTGCAGTGGCCTTGATTTCATGGATTGTTTCTTTTGATTTGTGCTTGGTAGGATCAAGCTCAGTTTTATTACATGTACAGGAAATATATGCATATGTGTGTGTATAGGCAAGTAGATAGAAAATAAAAAAGCCTGATCAAACCTAGGAATTGGAAAATCTTGTACATTGGCAGAGTTGCAAGAAATGGAAAGTAGACAAGTCAAAGAAGATGGTTTTGCCATTAAAACCTGGACCAGAACTTAGGACATCATCTTAATATGGTGCTGGTCTTCATTTTGTAGTCTAAAGCAGTTCAGAATAAAAATAATCTTTAGAAAGAAAAATAAAGATGTGTAATATAATATACTTCTAATACCCAATTATCAAAGTAGCTGTGTTACCATACAGAAGATATTAGAATTTCTTGTATTATTCATCCACTGCATCTTTTATAGTATGACAATTTTGTGAATTGTTGTGCACAGTCAGATTTCTGTGTTAATATCCTTATGGCTATGGCTATATTTCAGCCAAGCAATTCTCTTAAAAAAAGGAAATATATAATTTTCATGATTAAAATGTGCCGATTTTCTGTTAAAAACTAGGAAGAAAGCCAACCAAAGCCTTTTAATGACTTTAAATTATATTCTTAATGTTAGCATGTTATTCTGCTGTCAGTGTAGAATTGGGATGGGGACAGGACAGAAGGCAGGAAGAGAAGACACCAGCTAGGAGTTTGAATTATTTGTCCAGATCTCAAATCAAAAGGGTCTGAAATAAGAAAGATTCATGGAAAGAGGAATTGATGGGGAAAAAAAGGAAAAGATGAAAGAGGAGATCAAGCCATGAAAGACAAGTGGTGGCAAACCTTCCATATGGGATTTTTTTCTGTTGTCCAAGGCATCAAAGGTGTCAAACAGGGGAAAACGTAGAGTCTCAAATTTGCACAGAATGAAACGTTTTGAAGAACAAAGATGAGAGGATGCAATTCAAGGAATGCCACAGAAATCTTGGTTGAATCATTAATCAACTTGATGGCAAAGGGAAGAAATAGGAGGATGTTGTGAAAACCCATCAGAGCCCAGTGTTTTAGAACAGTGAGGAGGTGTATTCTGAGTGTGGCTGCAAGGAGCCACTGTATTGAGAAAAGAGGGGGGAAAAAAGTTATTGCAGTGTGCAATAATTTATATATGAATCATAGCTCCAAAGAGGCAAAGCACTTCCCTTACTGTGTGGAGAAAGGGGAGGGACTGAGGAAGAAACGAGAATGAGGCTTCGGGAATTCCTTAGGAAACCTGGCACATGCGATTTCCAACAGTCATGTAGGGGATGTTCACTGGAATAATGGCAGGAGTGATCCACTGACAACGGGAAGTGGAGATTTGGAACTTCCTTGGTCTGAGAAAGGAAGCAGCTGGTCGAAGACTTTCCACAGAGTCCCCACAGCTTCTGTCCTCGGTCTGTCAGAATTTAATTTTCTGGTCTTTTTAAATTTTATTTTATTGTTTTCTAATTGGAATTTCACGTGGAGTTACCTGGCTACAGGATATGGTCTACACTGAAGGGGTTTCAGCAGACACAAACAAGATGCTTATAAAAATGCTGATAACTGGAGCACATTCAATACGATTTCATTTCAAGCACTTTGCATCGTGATATATTTTAATCCATTTGGAACACAGAGATTTTGGTTGGAGACTTAAATGCTGGCTTGAACGCCTCATATGCCACGAGACTGCTCTATATATATTGGTATGAACTGTGTCAAAATGTCTTTAATGAAGCAAGAAGGTGGACTTTTAAAAAAAATTATTTCCAAAGTCAGAGCACAGTTGTTGAAAAGATCTTTCAGGGTTACAGAAATAGTGAAACTAACCTGGACCTGGGTACTGAGGTCCTTTGTTTGTTTGTTTTGGTTTGTTTTGTTTTCCAAATTACTTAGGGGTTTTTGTGTATAGATCTAAACTCTACAGTTTACTGAGGCTGTGCAGTAATTCATAGCTTAATCTGGTGTCCTTATCTCGCCATTTCAAATCTCTGTATTATTGGAAGTTGCACAGTTTTGCAGCGTTTCTTTTCAGAGAACAACTTCACCTTTATTTGGGAAAGGTGGGCACTGTGTTATATGACTGTATCATTTTCAGGCATCAAAGGAACTAAGGCTAAAAGAAATATTTGTGGGTTTGAATAAGAGATTAATACTTTGCTTCAGATAAGGGATGAGAAACTTCTGGGGAAGTGAAACGTAATCTGATTTGTAATCTGTACCTAGACAGGCAAATTGTCCAGAGATGAAAAGAATCAAATGTGAAGGGGAGGAGGGAATCATGGAATCATCAGGATTGGAAGAGGCCTTTAAGATCGTCAAGTCCAACCATCACTGTAACCCCTAAACCACTAAACCACATCACCCAGAGTGAGAAATGCTGAATGATGTTGCTAGAAAGCTGAAGTATATAACACTTTATGTTACTCTGAGGACAGTGCTCTCAGCTGTTGAATTCACTCCACAGTTTATATGTAGCTCTATTTGCTATAAAACTGTGTAGATGTTGGGGCCCATTCCAGAAAATAGTGCAGCACCTCCCAAAGATGCCTGTGCTGGTCACTGCTTAGCTGTTAATGGACTTCATGGAGCTTATATGAGCCTCGTGGTTGCCATCCCATCATTGTCCTTCTGTTACAGGAGGTGGCATCTGTGCAAAACAAATGGCTCTGTTACCATCCTTCTCCCAGAGACATTGTAAAGTGATAAAACTACACCTGTTCCATTTCCAGACCAGCGTTTGCAGGTGGAAGCCGAGTCTGTTGCTTAAAAGACTTGTTAATATGACCAAAATGTGGCAAGTAAAACCCTTATCTTTTTTTTTTTTTGATCTTTGTGCCAAGTGTTGTGAAGTTAAGTTGTCCAGAAGGACTAAGCTGCTCTGGTCAGATGGTGCTTCTAGTTGGGCTTTTCAAATCTCTTGGATTTTCTGGCACAGGCAGATTGTGTGTAAAATAAAATCACAAGTCATGTTTGGATCAGGCAATTCTTTTTTACAACCAAAACAAGAGCCAACAAGTCCTTGTTGAGATAGACCAGTAAACAACTTGGTTGTTTTCCACTGTCCTTACTCACCCTGCCAGTGCTGTCCTCCTCGAGGTTGTGGTAACAGCACCAGGAGTGTACTTGGGATATGTTTAGAGGCAAAAAGGAGGGAGTACCTGATGGTGTGATTGTTTCAGGCAGCGTGACCACAGGCAATCTGAGCTGTCCACCCAGTAAAACAATGGTGTGAGGTAAAAAGGCTCTCTGTACATCTAATTAGCATGGCTTACAAAATCAGAGCAGAGATGTGGTAACCCCTGTGTTGTCATGTGTCAGTACCAAGGTTATGTGTTCATTACTCTTGGAGAGCTTTGGCTGAGAGCTGCCAGCACACATTGATTGTCTGTGGCTACATCTTCAGGGAGCTGACAGTTAGCTGGCTTTCTCAGAATTGCTTACTCTGTGTTTTTCTGAGCAGTGGTGAAGTCAATATAATGGTTTGAATATTTTTATATGGTGTATGATCTATTGTTTGTTCCTGTGATTTTACATGGCTTGAATTGCTGTGTGGATTTTATACTGATAGTTTGGAATGATTGTGTGATGCCCATTTCTGATATAATGATTGAAGATTCAGTCAGTGGCTTTTTTCCATAATCATCATAGCAGTCCATCTTATTTCTGCCATTTTGAAATATGATTAAAACTATGTTATTCACTTATTTTTTCAAGCAAATACAGACACAAACTTTACTGTGATGAAAGGTACCATTCACCAACTGAATTAAAAGGGTGATGCCTTTTTGATCTGAGGAATTAGGCCACCTGATCCCTAGTCCTAGTCTCACCACGAACACATAGATAGGGACAATGCAATAGGGACAAAACCAATACTGCTTTGACCGTGGGTCAACTTTGAAGTGATAAAACAAACTGTGTTCTCCTGCTCCAAAAAAACTGAGCTCTGCTTACTCATGACCCCACAGCAGGCAGGACAGACAAAGACCAAGGGGTGGTTCCTTTCCTTTTATGTATTTTTATTCAGTAAGAAAGAAACAATTTCTCAGCTAAGGCTGCTATGGGGAGCTGGTCTTAATCATTGCTCCTGGTCCATATTATTATTTGAATTTTGGAAGTCTGCTTTGCAACCACAGACTTGGGCAATGTTTTTTTTTTAATGCTGTTACTCATACAAAAGTCTCCAGGACATTGTCCCTTTTGCACACAATTCCTGTTCTTTGTTTCTACTAAAATCGTGTAGTTATTAGTTTGATGACCCTCATTGTTAGCAAAGAATAAATGAGAAGATGAATTATTCTCCCTCTTTGTGAAAGTATAGTCTATTCTCCCTTTTAAAAAAAAAAATTCATATCAATTCTCATACTGTATGTCCCACCTAAATTTTTTTCTATATCTGCTTTTGTCTCATACTCAGTCCTGTCTGGGAATAGAAAAATACCTTCTTTCATTTGGTGTTTCACTGTGAATTCTTGATTAGATTAGCATATTAGTCCAGCACTGAAAGCTAGGAGAGATTATATCTTATCAAGTCAAGAAAGGAAAACCTCAATCCCATCAGAGACCACTGAAATGCAGTTGCTGATATCGTGTTTGAAAACATTCTGTAGATGCTGATATCTTCACTGAAAATATTTTCTCCAAGTGAAATGATGCTGTAAGTACAGAATACTGTATGAAATTAGTTTTCATTAGCAAGCATCCTGGTGCTTACCCAGCTGTACTCAAAGCTGTTAGAACATGCTACAGAAATGCACTCTGTCCAGAACTGATTAAAAGAATGAATCCAAGGTGGCTTCTCTTGATGACAGTCCTGCTTTTAACACAAAAAGAGTGATGTCTGTCATTTAATGATACACCAGAAGCTAAGAAAAAGAAGCTGTAACCAGTCAGCTTGGGACATGTGCATTTTTGGGCTAGCAAAAGATTTCTATCCATCTTGTGGTTTTGTTTTTACTTTCCTTGTTGTATTCAGTGTTATTCATGAAACACTGGTTTAAATTGTCCATTCCTGCAGAGAATTCCTGGATGCAGAATAGTGTGAATAGCCAAGAAATCTGTAATTGTTCATCCTGCATAATGTCTGGATTTAATTCCTTCTTAAGGTCTGTCCAAATGGAAATGTTTGGCTGGAAGCTGGTAGTTAGGAGGGAGAAGTCTGTGGATTGAGAGTGGCCAGCAGTGCAGTATAATGCTGTAGGCATCCTGTCAGAGGAACAATACTGGTCCTAGTAGTGCTGGGAGCTGGGAGGCACAGAATAGTGCTGGTACAGGTCCTGCTCTGGATCCTCCATGGCAGATTTACCCTTCCCTGCATGCAGGTATCTTTGCAGGTACCTCAGGTATATTCATAGAATCCCAGAATCAGCTGGGTTGGAAGGGACCTCTGAGATCATCAAGTCCAACCCTTGATCCAACCCCGCTGTGGTTC
>NW_016690294.1:802366-809855 GCF_001604755.1 Lepidothrix coronata
AGCAGCTGGATGGGGCTGGGGCAGCACCAGGCTGAGGAAGGGCTGGGTGGGGCAGTGCAGCAGATTCCATCAGTAGGACAACTGACCCCAGACCACTTACCCCAGAGCAACTCGGGTGCTGTGACACAGCAGGGGAGGAAGATTAGCACACAAAGCTTGGGCAGAATTGTGTTTGGGGGGGAGCCTGCTCAGTGCTGGAGCTCTCTTTTCATCAGAGTTAGAAAACCCCCTCAAATTAGTAACTACTGAGTAAGAGCCAGATGTGCTGACTGGCTGGTGAGGATTGGTTTTGTCCCCATTGCATCATCCCCATCTGTGGGGCAGCTGCCCTTTGTATGTGCTTTGCTCCAGCTGAGGTTGGAATTTTTCTATTGAAGGGAAACATACTGCAATTTAGAGACATCTTTTCATTATTAGTGCACTAGTAATGACTTGTGTGCTCAAACTGAAATAATGAAAAAGGAAGCAGAGGATGGGCAACACAACCCCAGTGTTATTTGCAACCTTTAACTGCCAGGGAATGGTGATGCAGAAGGTGGCCTTTTATTATAAATTCTTCTGACTGAATTAGGAAACGTACTGAGAAGCCTCAGGTTTTTAATTAATCATTTTAATTTTAATGCACTTCCTGATTGCATTTATTACCTTTTTTTAAATTGCTTTCTCAGTTGCCCTAATCACCTCAATTACTGAGGAACCAGCTCCAGGCAAACTTCAGAAATATCCTTGTGGCAACTTTTCACGACTGTTTGGCTTTTATTTGCAGATGTCTAAACAGATGCTGCAGAGCAGTCTTTTATAGAGTTATATACCTTTACTTACTGTTTATTTTATAGGGATTTATACCTTTACTTACTGTTTGTTTCCAGTACTAGCTACATTTCCTAGATAACACAGTCCTTGTAACATAAAGGCTGATGATGGACTATTGAAATTTTTGTCTGGGTTCTCTCTGGCAACATTTGCATGGTTGTTAAACTGCCTGTTTTTCCACTGCTCTTCTTTAAGAATACTTAATAAGGGCCTATTTCATGACTTGGTTTCACCACCAAGTATTGCCAATGCTAACCTGCTTAGTTTCTGTTCCATTAAGTGACCATATTGTGCCTACTCTCGTTAACTGGAAGTCAAGTGACTTTTAAAGATGGTTTGAATAAATCAAGTGGAAATGTGACCCTGCATTGCTTTTTTTCTATACCCACTACTCTATTTTGTTTGCTGAGGTTTTGTTTTAGGTGATCTGGCACCTTCAAATCCACAGTATTAAAGATAAAGAAGAAGTACAAACTCCTAAGCATGCTTTCCTTTACATTACTGTCATTGATCAAGTTTTTAATGTGTTACCATGTCAGACTTGTCTTTTTCACAGAAAAGCAAGACAAAGAATAATAATTTTGAAAATAGTGATTTTAAAAAAAAAGATTTAAACTTTCTAAACAATTTAAAGTGTCATCCTTTAGTTGAAGATACATGATATTTTACGTAAAATACTAAAATTCTATGGATAAAACGCTTCCAGCACCATATGCTTAATTTATTTTATTTGTCCACTAATGGCTAAAATTTAACTAGCCTGTTTATATTATTTTTTTTTCATTTGAATACCCTTTCTTTAAATTCCTTTTTAAAAGAAGCATTTATCTAAGATAACTTATCATCAGGTACGTTTGCAAATTACCTACTTAAATATCCATCCAGATGCCCTGAAAGGTAGGTGCTATGTATTTATATAGTGCAGGTGTATAGCTAAATATATATTTATAGGTGCTCTAGCACAAACCACTAACCTATTCAGCAGTAATTCACTTCTGAGTGAAACCACAGCTCACGAGGTGAATACAGGCAAGGAACGCAGAAAGGACTGAACCTGCTTTTATGGTTTACATAACACAAATAATATTTAGTGTTGACAGATGGAATGGAGTGCTCAGGACTCGGTAATAAGGAACAAGAGCACAGCAGATAAGAGAACACTGAGTGCAGAGGGCATAACTCTGCAGCAGACACGCGGTGTTTAGAAGATGAGCAATAAATAACAAACTAATTATGTTTCGGTACAAACAGTGCCTGAGCAGGAGGAGTGCTTTGAGCCAAGCTGTGGGTACATGTGGCTCATACAGCCCAACTTACATCACACTTCTTCAGTGAGGAATTGAGCCCCCTACCACAGAACTGTTTAACTCTGATCATCTCTGCATGCACTTGCTGCACCCGTGCAGTCCCACAAACACACACTCCACTCAAAGCTGCAGAAAATGAGATATTTTTGCATTTATTTACACGCAGTTAAAAACCCAGTGGCGTTCACAGTTTGAAATGTAGATGCTTGTCACCTTTTTAACAGTTAAAAAATGGAAATTCTAAATTTGTTTTCGTTGGCTAATAGGAATGGAATTTATTACCAAGTGCAAATAGATGAGAATGAAACAGAAAATTTTAGATCAACCCCAAACATTAAAATGTTATTCTGCAAAATAATACAATTGTTTTACCCCTTTATCTCTTCTTAGAATACTTTAGAAAGTTTCATCTGATTGGAAAATTACTTTTTTTTTTTATTTATTTTATTTGGCATATGTCTGTTAGGAGACATTGAAACATAGCTAAAAGCTGCAAAGAAATTGGCTGTGTAAATTCTTGCATTAGGGTCACAGTGGTACCCCTTGCTTTGGTGCCTGAAAATAAGTGAGGACTCACTGTGTGAAACGGTTGTAAGCCAGAAGATTCTTTTGGATTTGTATATATTTCCTATGCTCTCTATGTTTTTCACATGACACACATTGATGAAGGGATGGAAGAGACTGTACAACCACTGTATTCTTGAGAAATCTCTATTTCTCATGGCCTTGCCTAACAGCTTGCTGCAGAAAAGTTCATTTCCAAACAGCTGTCCCTATGTTGCCTTTAAGACCAACAGATAGGGTGATGCTTTATCCAGGTGATAGTACAATTTGTGTGCTAAAGTAATTAAAACCAGACAGAAATCATTTTTAAAACAAATAAATCCTACATCTGGGCCCCTGTACTTCCCTCTGTGGGAGGAATTAAACAATGATGTATTCATGGGGGAATAGAGAGTTTTAATGGAGCTATCTGCCAATGCAGCCCCTTTTCAGATCGCTGCCATTTCTCCACAGCAATTTCAGGGCTCCTCCAACTGTGATTTTTCTGGGTGCCCTTTTAAAAGCTTTTAACCCAGATAACTAGAATAACCCATTGGCTCTTAGGTTTTTGTAATAAAACATATGAGAATGGGGGCCGTGCTGTTTAAAGCAAGTAAGTAAGGAGAAAAGAAAATGAAAAGAAAAAAATGCAAAAAATTCACACTGTGAATCTCGTAGAATTCTTTCTTTTGTTGTTGAAATTTTGGTTTTGCTCAACAGTTTTAAATAGTTGCTTGATTTCCAGGCTTCAAAATCACAGAGAATAGTCTGTAAGATTTCTTGCATTTTCTGTGTGGGAAATAATTACTTGCATATCCACCATTTCCAGTGACCTCATATTTGTGGGTTGTCAGCATCTCTCCTAAGGACTGGATGACTTTATGTCCAAATTTTTTGAGTCTCCTCCAGTCTGAAGTGTATTCAGTTTTTTTAATGTGCATATGTGTGACTAAGTAGGGTGTCTGTTGACATGTGTGAATGTGATATTTAACGAATTTCCATTAAACTCAGCAGGATTTAGCAGTTCTGGAAACAAATTACAGCTGTTCATGCAGAGCACTCAAAAATTCAGATACCCCAAGAATACGAGCTACTGAGTGCTGGTGAAGTTATAAAGTTTCAGAGTTGCCAAAAGCAAGAAATATTAGAAATGTTGTAAAGGATGAGGGGATTGAAGCAATCTTATCACTTCCTACAACGACCTGGAAAGGGATTGTAGCGAGGGAGGGTCGGTCTCTTCTCCCAGATAATAAGCGATAGGACAAGAGGCAATGGCCTCAAGTTGTGCCAGAGGAGGTTCAGACTGGATATTGGGAAACATTTCTTCACCAAAAGGGTCGTCAAGCACTGGAAGAGGCTGCCTGAGGAAGTGGTTTTGTCACCATCCCAGGACGTTTTTGTAAGATGTGTGGATGTGGCACTTGGGACGTGTTTTAGGGGTGGATGTGGCAGGACTGGGTTAAAGGTTGAACTCAATGATCTTAAAGGTCTTTTCCAACCTAAATGATTGTATTATTCCTATTGTCCTCTGCTGCCTGTTTTTTTTCTCTTTTTGTTTTTCTTTTTCAGATGCTTAGCACGGTTTTTAAAGACATCTCTACATTGAAGTATATATCTCAATTGACTTGAAATAAGAAGGCTGAGAAGCTTAAATCCAAAGAATAAGAACTAATAAGATGTTACGTTGGGAAAAAGTCCTGAAATCTGTTCTTGGTATGCTGTGTTGCCTATTTTTTAGTAAGTAAAATGTTCTCTTCATGGTTTTCTTTGTTTGCATAGGAGAAGAGCACTGCCCAAGGAAATGCAGAAGGATTTGTTTAAAGAAAAAGGAGCTCTCTAACTACTCCTATAATAGTGTGAATGATTTAATGCAGAATGGAATTACCTGGTGAAAGGTAAATACATTGGAAATCACTGCCTGAAAGCTCAGTTCCCATGGAAATACATGTGAATGATACCCCTAGAAACAAAAAGAAAACAGAAACTGGCTTTCCATCAATATAAAAATGGTAGCTGATTATACAGACAGCATTTGGAGCTGTGTTACCAACAAATCCCATACCATTTCCCCTCTTGCCTGCTGCTTATCTGCAAGGATGGGCTCTCAGCTCTGCACAGTCACTGCCTTCATCCAGAGTCTCAAACAATGGGAAAGCAATGACAAATTCAGCCACTTACTGCAGCTGCCAGAGTGATAGCAGCAGTAGGAAAAGACAAAGCAAAGCAAAAAAAAAAGCTGGTGCTAACAACAATGACATCTAACAGCTATCTGACATAGTCTAGAGCCCGGGCTCTGCTGCTCTGCCTGCCAGAGTACTGATGGTAAGCTGGCACCCAGATGCTACAGTGATGGGCAATAAATAAATAACATTGTTTAGTTCACAATGAAGATGAGTCAGGACACTCAAGAGACAGGGCATGATTCACGTTCAGCCTTCAGAACTCCATCAGATGTAAGTTATTTTGCTTGCCCTCAGGAATGCAGTAACTGGGACTGGGAAGCAGATAGTTATTACTGTGTTACTGCTGTGCTTGGCTACTATATATGTTAGTTTACAACTGTTCCATGTTCAAGGAAGTTGTTCCTTTTTCCTCAGGTGTCTATGAGAAGCTGCCTGGTGGAATGAATCCTTCCAACCAAGCCATGGAAGTGAACAACACAAGGCAAAGCAAACGATCTGCAGTCTGGCTTGTCCTCTACTGGGGAAATATCCCCATGATTTTTCTCAGTCCAGAACCTCATATTTGAATTCCTTTTACATAATTTTGTGCCTTTTTTTTCTTTTTTCCTTCCTAGAGGGAGACAGAATGTCAAGGTCCCGAGCTATGCTTGTTCTTTTCATTGCAAGAGAGGTGCAAGGAAAAAGTGGAGCTCAGTTTGAAGTTACCATTTCTTTTTAATTGATCTGCATTTCTTAATGGCCATGAAAGAGCTCCATTCAGTGCTGTGTCCTGTTCTTGCTGGGTGTGGATGGAGCTTGTTGCTCTTGCACTTTTCCTCTGTTGTTCAAGTCTAACTCTAAACTTTTCAGCACATGAGAGCACAGAGATAACAAACCCCCAAATGTTACGTGAGAATGTCACAACTTGGGAAACAGAGGCATGGATTTAAAAACTACTTGCATGGCAGAAAAATTAAACAACTGTTACTCTGAGAGGCAGCTAGAAAAGAGTTTTTCTGTAGAGTGTCTTTGTTCCTTTTCCTTACCTGGGAGGATTTGAAGGCATGGTTCTATAGGTAAAAGAACATTTTTACATGGCCATACTGCATTGTTTAAAAGCTCTTATTTTCCTGTTTTTATGACAGCTTGGCAATTGTGATTAGAAGTAAATGTCTGATTTGAGAAGGCCAATTCATGGATGCAGTTGCTGTCTGGCACAGTCTTCTGTTCTGTGCAAATCTTCCCAACCATGAACATCCAGCCTTGTGCAGCATGGGATCCACATGGATGTCTTTTGCTGAGTCTGGGATTTTTTTATAAATGCTTCTACTCTAAAAAAAAAAAAGAATTAAAAAAAAATCCCACATACAGTTAATTAAAAAATTTAAAAATTGCTTTTGAATTTAATATGTATTTAACACGTCCTAAAGGTGGAGATGCTGAATTTTCCTGCTAAATTTTAACTTCATTTTAACCTTTTCTGTTTCTTGGTTTTATTTGTACCTTGAATATGGGTTTTGACTATGCTGTCTGCCTAATTTTTTTCAGCTGAATTTTGTGCCATGTTTCCTAATGAAAAGAGCCTCCTCCTGCTTCACTACTTGCATTTGTGCATTACAACACAACAGTGCAGGAGGATTATGTCTATCAACCAAAATTAAAACATATTTAAAGGACAGATTTCTCCAGTGCTCTGTAGGCTCCTGGAATAAATCTTGTGATACAGCATAGAGGAGATAAATGTAGCATGCTTTTGACTAAACTTTAGATAGAAAATTTTTTTAATGTCTTCTTGGGATGATGTTCAGGATGGTGTGTCAGGAAAGAAGTGTAATTCCAGTTGCACACAGCTGAGTATGTACAGGAAAAAATTGTTGTGTAATATGTACTGATGTATCCTATGCTTTGCCATCCAGTAGCCATAAATGAGTGCTGAAAGTTTCTTCTTTTTAGTTGCATTTAAATTTAACCTCTCCTGTTACTCTCTTTCATCATTTTTTCTGGGGTCTAATTTTATATCACAGCTAAAAATATTACTCTTACCAAGTCCCATTCATTCCCAGGAGCTGTCCCTTGGTTCCCAGTTTTGAGGATCTTGCTCTGTGGGCAGTCACCATCATTTCCACCATCAAAGCCCTTGAAGCAAAGTTTCACTTTGGAAGGCCCACGCAGTGAGAAGTTAATCACCTATTGCCACAACAGTGCACAGGAACGAGCAGTTACCAAATCACCAGGTGGGTGCATGTTCAGGAACGCCCTGGAGGCTTTAAGACAATCACAAACTATTTCTCCAGTGTTTGTTTATTTCTCCTGTGTCTGTTCAACACATATTTTTTAAATATTTGTTTAGTTCTTCACGGTTATTTAGTGTGCAAACGACATGATTGGAGTCAGTTGATATTAGATTTCTTTACACTGTGTCCCTTGTTCCTTTTTGGAATTCTGCAAGAATAATGCACACTTCCTTAACTGTCTGTTGGCACTACTTACTGAGATCTGCACAGGTAGGTGTCCTGGTCAAAAGATACGTTCTGTGCTGGTTGGCTGATCCAGCCAACTGACCTGTGTAAATAAAGGTCTTTTCTCCAAAAAGCCAGCCATGGTCATTTCTCAGTCAAGACTTGGAGTAAGTGGTCAGTACAGACCTTCGATTTCCATGCATGT
>NW_016690294.1:810822-859808 GCF_001604755.1 Lepidothrix coronata
TGGGATGTCTGTGGAGCAGGGTGCTGGGTCAGTCCCTGTGATCCCCTCCTGCCTTTTGCTGTTCTGGGTCAGTCCCTGTGATCCCCTCCTGCCTTTTGCTGTTCTGGGTCAGTCCCTGTGATCCCCTCCTGCCTTTTGCTGTTCTGGGTCAGTCCCTGTGATCCCCTCCTGCCTTTTGCTGTGCTGTGTTCCCACCCTGAAGAGCTCCAAGGAGCCTGACTGTGGCAAATGCACCACAGTTCTGCAGGCACCGCTGGAAAAGAGCACAGAAGACCTTGCTTTGGTCAGAAGCAAGTGGGAGAAAATACGACCTATTAATACAAAATGCTTCATCCTCTGACAGTAATTTTCTCCTGCATTTCTTTGTTGTTTGTTTTGCAGTTGTACTACTTCATTTTCTTCCTCTTCTTGTACTCTTGTAGTGCCATAATAATGGCATACTTGAGATTACCGTGGCATTCTCTGTGATATTTTGAATTTGTTGGTATAGTTTGCTTACATGATTATGTTAAAAAACCCTCTTGTTTACTCAAGCTGATGCGAGGAACAACCCTGACTCTGTGAAAGGTGTGCATGCTGTGCTCACTAGCACTCCTGGGGGCATCATTCCTACCTTTTATTCTGATATAACTGGTTTCCAGAGGTTGGCAGGCCTTTTAAAAGATGGAGGTTTGAAAAAAAGGGAGCTGCTTGGTGGAGATAGGCTGCAATTCTGCTCTTTATAGCTCAATAATTCAGTTTAAAGTCTCTTAGAATTAGCAAGCTCAGAACTAATTAGGTCATGACTGTGATATCTTTAGGCTGCAGCTATTTGTGCTGAGTCATTATGGAGCTGCTTGTGGTCCTCCCAAGCTCTATTTTCTGTCATTTTTCTATTAACTGAGACCAGACATACATTTCAGGTTTGTTTGGTTTATACAGTTCGGAGATATGCTGGGGAGCCCCAGTCAGTCCTTTTGTACCACTGAGGTCTGGAGAGTTGACGGGCCCTCCCAGCGGGAGTAACAGGTAGTTACCACAATAAATAACAGAAATAATTTGCCCTAAACCGTGTTTTTCCTCATCTCAGCCTGGGGCCTGTGGGTAAGGGAGAAAATGAAGCCACTACTTCAAATCAGGCTGTAGACCACATTAAAGATTTCAGAGCTGCAAATGGCTCTTTTTGTTTTCCCCATTTCATCCCAAGTGTAGTTCAGCATTTCCTGCAGCTGTGTGTGTTTGGGTGGCTTTCCCTCAGCAGCAATGCCACCAATATCAGCTGTGATTACTAGAAACAAAGTGGGTAAGTCTGCTGTGTTCAGAGACGTGCCACAAAGCCATTCTGTTTTGTACAAAGCCATCCTGTTTTGTACAAAGCCATTCTGCTGTGTCGGCTCAGTGCCTGATTACAGACCTACCGAGAAGTTACAGGCAATACTTGAACAGTCTGAAGTAGTGAAAATTGTATTACAGGCTGTTTAGTTTCTAGTATTCAACGTGCATCAATCTTATTTCCATGCTGAAGGCACAGTCCCTCACATCAGCTGTGGCCACTGAGCCTGGTGGGTGTGCACTACAACACAACCTGGAAAATTCACACACACTTGTGTATTAAAATCAGTGTAATCTCTGCAGTGCTGGCTGAGTAGTACTTTAAATTAGGTAATGTTACAAATTAAGTGCCACTTTTATATCAAAATGCTTCTTCTGTTTTACATGAAAATTCATAGAAGTCTTTCCTGGATCCTTGAAATGAAAGAGGAAAATCATCATTAAAGCCTTCATTCCATATTGAGATGAATTCAACTTCTTCTTTCAGCTTGAAATGAATAGCAAGTCTGCTTTCTGCCTTTTCAGTGTGATGTGCTGCAGTAACATATCACAGCTTGACAGTGAGTGTGGCCTGTTTATTCCTCTGGAGCATCACAAGCTGCTGTGTCAAAATTCTGCACTTCCACTGGTAGAACTTTTTTTCAACTGTATAAACCACAATTATACCCTGAGGAGTGACACTGGAAACTCCACTGCAAATATGTTTATTTTCATGTCCTTGCTCATTATACAACATCTTTTGGCCAGTTCAAAAGGGCAAAGGTGTTATTTTCTGAACAGCTGGTGTCGCTGCTGGGCTCAGACAACTGGACCTGGAGTTCTCTCCTGTTTGTGTGTCATCAGTATCCATGATCTCTTTGAGGTGGGCTGCACATATATTTTGTAAAGACATCAATTGGGTCAGGTAGATTTTATGTATTTTAAATACCTGAGTAGATATACACTGAAATAAGTACAACTAACACATTATAGGACTGTAATATGTATTAGAAATACTTTCAGCCTGTGTATTCCTGAAGACATGCTGGCATTTTTTGTGCAACACCTATTTTTGAGTGAGTTCTGTATCTCCACACAAAGCAGTGCTTTGTATCTAGAGCCATATCTGAAAGCCTGTTTCCTGCTAACTTTTTGCGATATTTAAAGATCTTTTGCTGTGTTTAACTTTGTTACTGTTAAATTTATTACTAGAGAAAGTAATTACCTGGAAAGAAACATAATTTCTGAGTCTTGAAATTAAATGTTGGTTTTGGGAAAGCTTCCAGATAGATGGAAGAGAATGAATTGCTCATAGAGAAGACTTTTTATGTCTGTGCAAAATATTCCTCTGCCTACTACCCTAATTCCTCCAGGTTATTATCTGTACCTTTGCTCCTTTTGGTATCCAGAGACTTTTCCACAGATAGAGCCATTTTCTTTGTGCTTGTGTACCACTGACTGTAGCACTGTTTGTCATTTCTGACAAACCTGTGTGCAACAGGTTCCCCAGCAGCAACATAAGGGTTTTGTTAATACACTGCATTTTATAGCTTCATGAATTAAATAAAAATGTCCTGATAAATGGACTGTAAGCCTGGCAGGATATAGGTAACCTGCATTTATGCACTACCAAACACAAGCATCTCTACTACTGATTAGAGCAGTACCTTTGGGCAGCAACTTAACATAAATATTTGATAACAGCAAGAAAGCTAACTCCATCATATTGCAGGCACACTAAAAAGGTGGCTTTGGAATACTTTTGGCATTGATCAGTTCTTTTGAACTGCTCCATAATGATATGACTGGTTTTATGCACTGAATAGTGTTAACTTACCTGTCCTGCTGATTTTGGGTGCCAAAGGTGTATCAGGTGGCCACATGTGCCTACATTTAACTGGGGTCATTACTATCTTAGCTAATTACTAGGATCCAGGTACCACACACTCATATTTGTGGGTTAATCAGAGCTACCTGCTGGGTGCATAGTGGACTATATATTGCTGAAGGCTAAGTGGGAAATATTCTGTAACCTGAGCATGAAAATGTATGTTCTATCCCTATATTGTGACATTCCAGCTGCAGACAGCATGGACTAGAGGAATTATCACAGAATCTCAAGAAACCACAGCTTCATTGCAATATGTTTTTTTCTTTTTAATCTGTTCTGCTGTTTATCAAACAACTGCCAAGAAGTAGGAGGCTCTCATCTTGATTTTTTCAATGAAATTAAGAAAAATAGTTTTTGTGTACATCTTCCTGAGCACTTTCTGAAATGCTCCAGCTGGGCTGATAATTTCTGAGCTATTCAGCTCGCCTGAAATTCAGCTGCTAAATTGTTTGTCAGCTGTATTCCTTGCATTCATTGTGTTCTGGTCTCCTAAATGAAACAGCTGTGAATGTATTCACAGTCTGAGAAAGCTGGAGCAGTGGTAGAAATCTGCAGTTTTAGTCATTGCTCATCAGCTGACGTAAAAGCCAAACCAATGGGGAGCATGAGTTTACTCTCTCTCTGTGCCCACGTGTTGCCATTTAATTTGGGTGGATCAGAAAATCAGCATTCAAGGCTTCTGATAATTCAGGTTTCTGAGGGCATAATAAATCCCAAACGTCATAAGGACAGATAGGTAAAGAATTCAGAAAATACAACTATATGTTTGTGGAAGTGGTGAAATAATTTTAAAAAGTGAAGAGTGAAATGCAAAAACACGGATCACAAGTTATCTAGTGATGAGTCTGTAATGAAAAAAAAATTAAAGTGTAATGTTTTCAAGTATCCTAAAATTCTGATGCCTCAAGCAGGCCTTCCCAGAGATTCTTGTAAAAATACACTAAAGTTGCTTCTGAAACTTCAGTGACGACAGATAAAATGTTCCTGGATCTGTATTTATCTAGAGAATTCCCTTTGCTACCACAAACTCATAAATGTCTTTAGAATACTTTATTCCCGTGTTTGGTTTAGAAAACAACTTCTAATTGACAGCAATTATCTTAGAGCATAGCCAAAAGATGGCAGCAGTCCAATATGTTTTTTTCTAATAAGCAGACAAGAGACAGTTTATTTATTGTTTTATGAGTTCTGCTGTGTTACGAGAAGGGAAAGATGCTATGGATTCTATTTCCTATTGGAAAGGAAGTGATCAAAACAACTGGAGAGGTAAAAAATGCTTTGCAGTTTTTGTATAAATGTAAGAAAACAAAGCAGAGAACAAACCACATTGAGACGAGGCACTTGTCAGACCATGGAGAAATATCTTCATTTAAACACTTTCATACTGGACAATTCCCAGATGGGACTTCACCCTGTAGTGACAAAAAGATCTAACCAGATCCCCCCAAAAAAGGATTAGTCTCCCAAAATATGAGGAACTGGAGGGGGAACCAGAAAGACTGGCTGTGTTTCCTCACCCTTTACCAGTGAACCTGTCATCATTGCTAGTGTGTGATCTTAAAATCTGTGTGCTCCAGCTTTCCTGGGGATGTTCACAAGGGAAATGACAGGATTAATGAAATGGTCTTCTCAGGCCTTCTCGAAGCCCTGTGAGGTCAGGGAAAAGGTTCCCAGTGACTCCATTTGTGTGTGAATCAGCTGCTGTCTGGTGCCGTGCCAAGAGGGCCTGGAATTGTGCAATGCACTGATGTGCACCTTATGCTGGGTCTGGATTATCAGTGCAGTCAGGGAGCTGATAACAAAACAGAAGCTACAAAGAGAATTTGGTGTGTGGGGGGCAATGGGGAATTAACTGTTTATTGGGTTTACAGTGCAGACAAATTCCCAAACAACAAAACCATAAATAACCAAGCGCTTCAACGAAGAAGCCTTCGCCCCTACCCCCGAGCATTTTCAAGTTCAAACACCTCACAAATCGTAGCACATAACATCTTCCAAAACAGAAAATCCCTTAGGAAAAGGTTTCTCATAATCACAAAATTTCCTTACAGGAGATTGCTCAACAACTCTTAAGCAACATTTCCATTCTGTGCACAGCAAACACAAAAGCTTGTGGCGTTCCAGGGTGCCTTCACTTGCTGCTGGAGCTGAGTGAGGTTCCTCCTTTGTAGGGTGAATATGGCTTAGGAACACAATCCTGGTCCCTGATCTTCACACTTGTGAAGGTGCATTATCACCCTATTAATGTTTTTTAGATGTTTCACCAGGGCTAAAGCCCTGATATTCAACCAGTGTGATAAACCCCTGCAGAAACACTTTGGGGTAGTTGAAGGCTGTCCTGATTGGGGCCATTATTTATTTCAAATTGTTAAAATCCCACTAACATTTTCCTCTGACTTAGTATTTATTTTTGGTAGCTCAAGGTTCCAGGCTGAAGTTTGCCATTGTATGATATATGACTCATATACTTTTGTCTCCTGAACAGAAGCAGTTTGTCCAAAGGAGGCAGGGCGAGTAGGACTTGCTTTTTGCTACATAAGGTTTGAAGCAAAAAGCTATAGGAGAAAAGGTTCAAAATAGCTGAAATGTAATGGAAAATTAGCCCAATTTTTAAAACTTCCACCTTTTCTTTGTGCCTTTGTATAATTAGATAACTCTAATTATACAACTCTGAATTGCTACTGAATTTTACTTCAGAAGGGGAAACACGAGTTAATTCTGTTTAACCTCTTGCAGAAATCTGAGTTCTTTCCTTCATGTCCCTGCTGGTTTCTTTTTCAGGGAGCTGCTATCCAGGGCTGTGAAGGCACACCTTGTTTTGTTCACAGGCCTGCAGCTTCACAATCCTCCTCTCAACTACCGTGGTGCAGTGAGCACTGAGCCAAATTTACAAGCCAGGAAGGTTTGACACGAGTGGGAGCAGTCTGGGAAAGCAGCGTGCAAAATGTGACTCAAGAAGAGGCACATGGATTCCTCAAGCTCTCTGTTAAATAAACAGAATATCGATGTTTGCGGTGCGTTAAACATCTGCATTTCACTTCAAGCGTTAAGTGAACTTTGAAAACGCAATTTCCCCCGGCTTTTATTAAATTCAACAGTTGGACAAAACTTGGCCGTCAAAAGTACTTTTAAAAGGAGTGATCAGTAAAGAATGGTGTTCTCTATTATGTTGAAAAAATAGATGTACTAACCTTTTTCTTTTTTTGGTGGCTCATACATGTATCCTTTGTGTGGATGATGGTTCCATTACTGGCCTTAATAACTGTGTTTACTTTTTGTCTATGTGGTAATTAATTTATACGTTGGAATTCAAGGCTTTTCCTCTCAAGAAAAAGCTGTATAGCAAGAGGATCAGTCTCATAGTTATCCTAAAGCTTAAAGATTATTTAACTTTATTTTTTCAGGAGGAGTTTCAACATGAACGTCCAGATTTTTTTCAAAACAAGCAAAAAGCACAACATTTGTTTAGAAATTTAAATAACTTCTGATGAAATCTGGACTATCACATTGGTCTGCATTAAACCCGAACAGAATTAAAGATGTATGTGAATTTTAATTTAATACCTTTGAATAACTTTGTTTTTCTGGTGAACAATTTACTTCTCAAAATGTGCTATTTCAGGCAATACGAGATGAAGAAAGACATGTCCTAGGACATATGCTGGACAGGGTTTGTTCTCCTGATGTCCTGTTCTACTGCTCTGGTCTACACGTTGGATGACGACACAGAGGGAAATTTCTTCTTGGAGTGAGCAGGGCAGTGTTAATGCTCGAGTGACCCATATTTTGGATGATTTTTCAACAGGAAAAGGTGATGTTCCTTATTTCATATGATAAAGGGGCAAAACAGTGTAACTCAAAAGCTGAGGAGAGGAAACTCTGAAAGAAGTTCAGGAGCTGACAGCTGTTCCCGAGGCTGAACATGTCACTTGTCACTTTGACAGGCCAAGCTGAACATGAGCCAGAGTGTGCCCAGGTGGCCAAGAAGGCCAATGGATCCTGGCCTGGCTCAGGAACAGTGTGGCCAACAGGTCCAAGGAAGTGATTCTTCCCCTGGACTCAGCACTGCTGAGGCCACCCCTGGAGTGCTGTGTCCAGTTCTGGGCCCTCAGCTCAGGAAGGACATGGAGGGGCTGGAGCAGGTCCAGAGAAGAGCAACGAGGCTGGGGAAGGGACTGGAGCACAAGTGCTGTGAGGAGAGGCTGAGGGAGCTGGGGGTGTTCAGCCTGGAGAAGAGGAGGCTCAGGGGAGACCTCCTCACTCTCTACAACTCCCTGACAGGAGGGGGGAGCCGGGGGGGTTGGTCTCTTTTCCCAGGCAACCATCAGCAAGACAAGAGGGCTCAATCTTCAGCTGTGCCAGGGGAGGTTTAGGTTGGATATTAGAAAGAATTTCTTTCCAGAGAGGGTAATCAGACACTGGAATGGGCTGCCCAGGGAAGTGGTGGATTCACCATCCCTGGAGGTTTTTAAGGTGAGACTGGATGTGGCATCAGTGCCATGGGCTGGGAACCACAGCGGGGTTGGATCAAGAGTTGGACTTGATGATGTCTGAGGTCCCTTCCAACCCAGCTGATTCTGTGATTCTATGATTCTATGTCACTGATCCAAGCAAGCAGTGTTGGCCCTTCCTGGCTCCCTCCTTCCAGAGGAGGGTTCAGAGGACGCCGCCAGCACGTTCCCGCAAAAACCAGCCCTGCTGCCTGGCCTGGGAACGGTCCTTGGAATGTCTGCAGGTCCTCTGCAACCAGAGAGCCACAGGGTCACCACCTTTGGTACACAGGGGCAGGCACATGCAGGGTTTTTCTTGTCCCTGACTGTTTTCTGACTCTGGCCTGCTGGCATTATTAAGCATGTCTGATTTATTTCTGCTTGAATGAAATGTTTTGTTTAATCTCAAATGATCTGCCTTAATTGGCTGAGTATGTGGAAACATTTCAGTTTGGGACAGACCCAAAACAATAACCACTAACTTGTGGGATTTTTTTTTTTTCTGTTGGCTACTGAACCAAAAAAAAAAAAAAATCAATTATTTATATGGTTTCTGTTTTAACATCAGCTGCAGAGGAACTCAGTAGGATCGTGCCTTTATTTGAACCTGAAAATCAATGCGAAATGTGATGAAAATCAAAGCAGGCTCAGAGGAGCAACCAGGATAGAGAAGAGAGGGTATTTTGCTCTTTTAGATGTATTTCTCTCTTTCTTTCTGACACACTTGAATTCAAACTGAATTCATATCGGAATCTCTTTAAAGTTGATATTATTTTGGGATTCACAGTTTCCTTTGATTGTGTATAGAACTAGAAGGTCAGCTCTGGATATTGAACCTAGTCTTTTATTAGCTGATGCATACATTCTCTTTCAGGATAGTGTTCACTTGTCACTAAGTAATGTGAGCAGCAGGTTTAGATCAGGACATTACGACAGGTTTTAAATTTGTTACACATCAGTGCTTTTTTGGACCAGGGCTTCGAATTCTAAGTCAGCACCAGAGTTACAACTTCCAGCCAGCGTGAGCTTCATCATCTTCAGCTGCACTTTCCAGATCAGGTACATCCCTAGTGAAGGTAAAACACAAGGTGGAGAAAGGAGAAAAAGAACGGAAGACAGACAAATAATTTTTCATGCTCGTCTTACAATACTGTAGTGGAGAACAGGCATGGAAATAATGCTGTTAGAAACTGTCCAACACAAATATGGTTTAGAGAGATGAATGAGAGTTTTGGCTGTATCTTGTTGCAGAAAAGGGTCAGACATGAGATGAACCCACGTCGCCTCTCCTGCAGAGCCAAGCAGAGGTTGTGGTTTCTTCTGCCCCTGATGGTGCATTCACTTCAGAAGTGGTTGAGTCTGACATGGAAAACAGGAGTTGAAAAAATCCATTCTTTATTGTCCAAGCAGAAATTAAATAACTGTAATTTGCTTTATCTGCTGTGGCATTGGAGAGATGGAATAGCTTGCTTAGGTGCTGATTGTGAATGTACTCACCCTCTCTTCTTTCCCCTCCTCTTCAAACACTCTTCTGTCTCAAGCACTCATTTGATATATTGACCACTGAATTCAATACATACAACTACTGTTACCTTGTACTGTAGTCACAGGAAGAATTTTAAAGCAGTTGTCCAGTAAATACAGCTTTGATTAAGTCAAACATACTTTCCAAGACTAGCTCATATGAGGAATGTGAAGTTAGGAGGTGATGTTTTGGGTAGGCTAAATGTCATTGGGGTCAGTCCGGGGGTAATTTTTGGTAAATGCTCAGTGTTATTAATGTTATTATTTTATAGATTTCACTTTTTTTTTTTCTTTTTACTGGATGCTGTACATCTTTTGAAAAGGCTGCATTGAAAAACTTAACAGTCTCAATTACACTTTGGAAGACTTCCCGTCAGACCCACTTATATCTGTCTCCAAGTTCAAAGTGTCAAGTCACATTGAGGTTTTCTTAATAGCAAGGAGGCCTTGGAATGTCACTGAAAGAACACAAGACCAAATTTTGTGGAAAACAGAGAGTGAGGCAGTAGCTACACTTTCTGAGAAAGCTTTCATAAACAAAAAAAAAGGAGAAACTTTGGTTGTGTATGCACTTCTTAGTCTGTAAGATATGAAGTCCTGAGGCAGCATTATCCACTGTCCATCTTTCCCATTCCCATTCTTTTGCTACAAAGTGCTGCAATATTATACTGGAGGCATTGAGAGAGGAATCTACAACTTCTTTTTCTCCTCCAAAACTGCCTGCAAACTAAATGCCCATTTAAGCTTTATACTGTGAGCTATTTATTACAGAAAAAAAAGAAAGAAGGCCTGGCTCACCAAATGTCACATACCTCACTCTACATGCACTGTATATATTATCTTCTTCAATTCTTGGTAGATGAGATATCACTATGTAAGGAGAGTCAGTGAAAAGAAATGATTAGGAAAAAACTGGATCAGTTATTTGTGAAGTTGTGGTGTTTCCTCCCCCCCCTTGGTCTTCCAATGGTAAAGCCAAGAAGATTTGGGATATGAGAGCAGCATAATTGGATTATTGCCCTCTGGTGTTCAGTTACCAATAACCTTCACTAGTCTTAGTGCTACCTAAAAGCTTTATTGTTATTTTTACAGCAAGGATTGGACTGAGTTCCCTTCTCTCTAGGTGATCAGATTAGGATCAGTAACACTGGTAAGGCAATATAGTAATACCAACTCACCACCCTTTACATGCTTAGAATTCCTCAGTCCTATTTCCCAAACTTTCCACCCCCAAAGTAAATTACGGGATTAGCTTATTTATTTTTTCCTACAGTCATGGTACAATAGCTCAGTGAAGTCCATCAATCTCTGCTTTATTTCCTGTTTTCACTGTTAAACAAAAGTGAAATCATGACTAGGAGGCCAAACATGATACAGTGGGAATAATTATGTTTTTTTTTTCAGTACGCTTATAGTGTCTTTTCTTTAAGTGCTCCAATATTATTTTTCATAAAAGTCAAGAGAAAAATTTGACAATTCTATCATAACTATTCCATCTTGTGAGTGGATTTTATTGTTAGTGCACAAACCAGGAAACAGTATAAATTTCTGTCTTCATAGTTTGTCCGAGTATCTGTTGTCTAAACTAGGCAATAGCTTAAAGGACAACCAATATAAATGATTACCTAGAACTTTTAATTAAATTTGGATAGTTCAAGATTAAGCTGGACAGGGTGCTGGGCCATCTTGTCTACACAGTGTTTTTGCCAAGAAAGGTTGGATCAGATGATACATAAAATCATTTCCAATCCAGTATTCTATGACTGAAATATTAACCATTGGTCTGAGTCATCACTTTCTGCTCTAATTCTGAACTCCACTGGCAGTAACCATATGTACAGACTTTGATACACACTTGGCTAACAGATCTACCAGATGCTTTGAAGCTGGGATTAGGAATGTAACAAACACCCCAAAAAACTAGTCATACATGGACATGGATCAAAGTCTAGAACAGAACAAAATATGTGTCTCTCAAGTCTGGGTTTCCATTAGTTTTTGGTTTCGTGTTTTCTCTTGTTTTTTACAAAATACGTGTTGGAGAATCTGTGTTTTATTTCCCCAGTAATCTCAAACTGAATGTAGCTGAGTTTATAAAGAACAGCCTTACATGTGGTTACAATGACAGTATTTTTCTTTTTTTTTTTTTTAAATCGATAGTCTGTTTTTCAATAGTTTAAACTATCAAAGTCCCTTTGATTTCTCTCAAAGAGTACTTGTGAAAATATAAGTTACTCTAGATATTTCTTCCATCTTCTCTTAATGTTGACACTTTATATGAAATTTTTTTAATGTTATAAAATGTTCTGTATTTGTTAATAACATATATATGGTTAATAGTGTTTAAAAGAAATAGCTCTAAAGGCAAAAGATCTGTGGTTTACATTTTATCATGGCACATTGTGAACTGAAGATGTCTAAGTACTCTGTCCAGGGCTGCCTCTGAAAGAGCACCCTGGGTGAAATGTTAGGTAGAATTTAGGAGGGTGGTTTAAAGCATTTAATTTTGTCTTATATACGTTATAGTTTCCAGAAGCTTATGAAGAAGAACAGGGTGACTCCTTTGCCTTGATTAGACTATAAAATTACCTGGCTTTGTACATGACAGCAGGTGTCAATGATGGCTCTTGGTTCAGGGATGGAGGCAAACTCATGAAACAGGTGGGGAATGAGGCAGTTCAGGATTCATAGAGAACAGAGGTAAGACAAGAAGAGATTACTAAGGTGATAAAAAGGACAAGAAAGGCATTTGCTAAACTGTTAAAGGTTTGGTCACACATGAAAGCTGCAGATAGAGATGAGGTGACAGCATGAGCAAATGTACAATCTGAATAAGAACTGGGCAGACAGACATGGAGCTCTTTTCAGCTGTGTTTCACTTTCCTTCATCTGTTAACCAGGAAACAGGTATTACTGCATTTTACACGTGAGGATCAGAAGCAGAGAGAGATTTATTTAAGGTCATGCAGGAAGTCTACAGCAGAAGAGAGAACTAAATCAGGAATTTCTGAGTTCCAGACCAGTACACTAACCATGGGACAGCTCATTTCCTCTCTGTAGGAGACTCTGCTGCCAAATTGCATTAGAATAGAAATTGCAAAAGTCTCTCTTGTTTATATTTCTTTAAAACAAACCTTCATTAGGACTTGATTCAGGACATCACAAATACATTATCAAGATTACCATGAAATGTTTATAAATCTCTAAATCCCAGCGATAGGATTGGCTGGTGATGTAAATGAAACTGAGATCAAGATTTAGGAAAAAAGCAAGTAAGAGTTATCTGAGGAGAAGAATAAGCTTATTTGCTGATGTAAAAAAAAAAAAAAAAATTTGAAAAAACTCCGAGAAGTTTTTCTCAATTGGGAAGACCTTGTTTGTGTGATTGAATATGTCAGGATAATTTAAAAGCTCATTTATTATGAAATAGAATCCGCCTGTTTGAATCCTGCGTCTCAACAAATCCCCCGAGGCTGTTTACATAAAAGCAAACAATCTGCCAATGTTCAAAATTTTACTCACTTCCCTCATTTCCCAGCTCTTTCTTAAGGAGAAAAAAAAAAAAAAAAAAGGGAAAAAGAAAAAAACTTTTGTGCAATGTTCTTAAACTTACAGAGCTCATACTGCTGCAAGAGCCAAGTGTTGCCGAGCTGCTGCCGTCCACAAAGGACGTTGCTCAAGTCATATATGGAAACAAACTATGCTTTAAAACCAAATTAAATAAAACTCCTTATGCTGAGTATTATGGATTTTTACTGGATTATAAGTATTGTTTAACACTGTAGTGATGCTCTTCATTTTCAGAGTCGACAGTGCATTCCTCAGCTTGGCTCCAGGACAAACAGCTCCTGGCCATAAGTCAGGATATGGTTTTGGTGACTGTACAGACACGATGTGTTTTGATCTTCCTTTTTTCCCTAGGTACTCATGTACTGCAGTTATCATCAGATCAATTTCTGCTTTTTTCCTCACTTTTAGATGAAGATTTTCTGAGCTGCACTAAATTTCGGCCTACACATTGCCAGCACTATTCCTGCTCTGTGTTTGTGAACAGCCATTCATTCCCTTGGCTGAGTACAATCCTGCTGAAGTCAATGGCTGTTCTGTCTTTGACTTCCATGACTCTTGACTCTGTGCCTCAAAACGAGCATCAGAAAGTTCCCAGTGACAGCAGCTAAAACCATGGATTTGATTAAATGTGCCTGCAAGGCTGGCACTGCTGGTGATTCAGCTCTGCTCACGTGATGAGACAGGTGAATGTGTCTTCTGGGTGTCCAGTGGCAGTCACATACACACGTGTCCAAATGCAGGACTGCTCGTGAGCTGAACACAAGGGAAGGTAAAACTCTTCATCTGAATAATTTACACATTTTCTTGTTCAGATTTTTATTCAGCAGCCAAAATCTAGGAATAGAGAAACAGTTGAAAGCGCTTCACCCTGGCCTTTCCCGCTATTTCATAGTCATGAAAACATGTGTCTTTTATAAAATAAATGTCTGAATTTCTCTTGCTTCCCAAAAGAACATCAAATGTTTGTTTAAGGTCTATCAGGAAAATACAGATATAAAAATTTCTTTCAGACACGCACACATTTCCTTCTACTCATCATTGGAATCTATCTTGCCACTATAAATCTGTGTAAGGAAGGGGAGATATGGTGCTTACAAGCACCTTTAGGGCTGGAGAGCCTGAGTAGGGAAGAGTGAAGCTGTAGTAAGGCTCCCACAGTAGTCTTCTTCACTGCCCCCCATGCTACCCCTAAAATAAAATCCTATATACTTCCTGATATCTGTTACTCTTAAATTAAACACCACACTATTCCCTCCTGTCCTATTAATGCATCCACTTGTTGTTCTCTTCACTTCCTCTTCTCTTTTCTTTGGCAATGATTTTCTTTTCTTGGCCAGGCTTTTGACTCCATATAATTTATTTTTTTTTTTTTGTATTTCAACAGAACATATCACATGGCAACAGTATCAGAAAGCTGATCTCAAAAATCCTTTAGGAAAGGCAGAATGACATATTGGGCCAAAGAATACACTGTTTTGTCTTCTGGCAGGTAAGCTGTGATTATTCTAGACCAGCTGTTTTCCCTGTTTCCTTATCAACAGTTTTGGTACTCGCACAATTTCTCTCTCTCAGCCCTTCAACAAAGCATAAGAATTCTGGACATGCATCATTAATCTCCAAGGCTAACATAGGCTCCAATATCAGAATACTATTTCTCAATTTTATCCATCATTTTGTTTTATATGAACCTTGCCAATAATTTACAGTGCTGCTGCATCTGTGAAGACGAGCCTTCTGCTGTGTTTAAAGAGGACAGTTCTAATATCTGATTGGAAATGGTGTGGAAAAAAATAAACCCAAGACTAAGTCCAGTTTCAATCCTTTTTCTTTTATCAGATCTTTCCCTATATCGTTGACAAGGTCAAAACAGGTGCTCATTGCAAAGATTAATTATCAACCAAGATGTTGATGCTGTAATTCACAGCCTGTTTTCAGTTGTGGCAGGAAATCCCAGCTCACACAAGGGCTCTGCTGTGCGGCAGGAAAACCTGCAAAGCAACACTGGCTCCAAACAGGTTGGGCTGGAAGGGTGGAAAGTTGCAATTTTGGTTGGCCAACCAAGTGCCTTCCCACCAGTGATCTCCCTCGTGCTCTTCAGCTCAGTGAGTTCCCACACAACGTCCTGCAATTTGAGTTCTCGGGATTGGGAATAGGGAGGACGTGGGCACACACTGCAAACCCTGTTTTGCTAAACAGACAGGATTGATCTCCCTAGAATGAGGGTGCTAAATTACCAGCTATTTTCCAAGTGTTTCAGTGAATTCACAGCTTTATCACCATCAACTGTGATGACAGCCAGGTCCTTGGTTTACTTGGCCACTTCTGAAAACGAGACTGCTTTCAAATTTCCTGGTAAGAGTGGTTTGGAGATTTTGTGTCTTTTCCTTGGTGCTGTGATGCTGATGGAGAATTGCTCAGGTATAGTAAAAGTGAGGTGTAGCTCATGCCTAATCTTTCAGAATTTTCTGGTGCACAGTGAATGGTCGGTTTGGATTATTTCCTCCTGGAATAACTCCATTAATACATCAGGAATCTATCATTGATTGCCCCAGAAACTCACAAGTAATCCACACCACAAGACAGGCAGTTTGAAGATGATGTCTCAGTAGTTGTGTATTCTTTTGGACTCTAAAGAATCTTCATGGGAAAAGAGGCTCCACTGAGGCTGTTATTAAAGACTTTATTCACTTCTCCTTTATTAATTTTTTTCAGTTTCCTGATCAGAAATAATTGCACAGAAGGCAAACTTCTCATCAGCTCTTAGCAGAATTAGAGACCACTTATGGAGACAGAAAAGGTAATGGAAGAATAAACTATATTCCAAGGAAGGCCACAGTAGCTTTTACATGTACCATTTCTCTGATTATCCAAGAAGCTATATAGGTTTCAATAAAAAAAAAGAACATTTTTAGCTTTGAATGGGCAATCAGTAAGAAACACACATTATTTTAAAGCAATCATTTAATTTCCATAAGATTCAACCAGCCATTCTAGATCCAGTGGTAACGCTGATTACTTCAGTAGGCAGGTGATGATGAGAAGCATTTAATATCCATTGAAATAAGCACTGAGGTGGAATCAGGAATCCTTTCATGCCTCAACATTTGATTGTTGCTATTATCCAGGGGAGAAAATTTTCAAGAAAAAAATAAATTGGGTAAAGACAGATAGTGTGTCTAGTACTGAACTGTAACAGAGAGATAATCAAGTACAGGAATTTGTTAAATGGGAATTACAGTATTTATTCCCAGGCTGTCTCAGTGAGTATGTCTGAAGTGATCAGGAGGAGGCAATCTGGACATTTAAACACAGAAAAAATGGCTGAGTCATTTGATCCACGGGAACTGTTTGCACTCATGAGTCTGTGGCCACTGGACACAACTTCTTTCCCTGCAGGAAGGACAGAACCAGACACACTCCTGATGCAAAGGACCTGCAGTTCCTGTGGTAGAAGGTTCAGGAGCAGCACATAGGCACTGTTTGTGTTCACTGATGAAAGGTCCTGACTCCAGTTTTCATGTGTTATGATGAAGTGGTTGAGCCAGCAGGACCTGCAGCCTGCTGAGCCATGAACCTCCAGGAGGGTTAATTTTGTGATCACAAAAGATCATGCACTCTATGGAATTCAATCAAAATTTGAGGGAATGGGATGAGATGTAGACTACTGCTGCTCAGACCTGTTGGAATCACTCTTTTCCAAATTTAATCAGGCTCTCTGCTGAGAGTCACAACATCCTGAATATGATCCAAGTGTTTAGGATCCTTGCAGTCTACGGATAAGGTTTTGTGTGAAGCATGAGAAAACAAGGAGCATGAAATATAAATGTCAGCTGTAACAGTGGCTTGTTGTCGAAAAATTAAGGCTGTGTTAGAATTTTAATTCCTTCCTGAGTGAATTACTCAGACAAATTCAGGCCCATTGGAAAAAGAAGGCAGAAATTCAATTTCTGATGCAGATATGCTCCTGTCAACATTATACACATGGGACAAATATGTATTAGCATGAATTTGAGCTTGAAGTAACTATATTTCAGCATAATTGCAAGTAGCATGAGCTAAATTAGGTGTAATATTTCAGGAGGAATTGCCCCTTTCAGTTTATTTACAATATATTTTCTACCCCTGCTTTTTAAACGAGTTTTCTAACCAGGAGAGGGTTTTTGGTGTATTGCTTGGTTTAAGCAATTTTTAATTTTTTTCTTTTCTTCTGATGTTCGAGCCTGAAATGTATTACAAAACAAAACCAAAATTTTTTTTTAGCATTCACAGTTTTCCCCAGGCTCAGTAACTTGTCCTTCCACTTTGTCTAACTGGTGACCAGGAGAACCTGAGCAAGGACAGAAGCGGTTCAGAGTTCCCCCAAGCTAGAAAGTAGAAGCCTGACACATAATTTCTGGGTTTACTATTAACTAGCTATGACCCCAGGCAGTCAGAATTTTAAAATGCTATTAATTGTTTGCCACTAATTAAAGATTAAAGAAAAAAAACATTCCTTCTCGTGTTTTTACAACCTGTAGTGTTACTTATGGACTCACAGGCTGCTGAAGAGTTATTAATTCTTTAAAATTCAGAAGTCAGACTCCCTCCTTCTGTGCTTGTGCTCTAATATCTGTATACAAATGCATGTGGGTGGCCTCTGAGAACCTTTATGACACTTTTTCTTTTGATTATGTGAAGCCAAACTTTTTCATCGAGCACCAGTACCTGGAGAATGTGGTTGCAAAACTGTGACTCACAGATGTTTTTTTTTCTGCCCCTGTACCTTTAGAGGCAGATGGGCCCTTCTGATTATTAAATCCTTCATTAGCCCACCGTTTATCAAATCCTACTGTTTATCAAGAGCAACTGGCTTACTGAGATTTCATAGGTAATTTTTCTGCTTGGCTTAAGGCAATATCTATACAGATTGTATTAATTTAGTAAGAGCTGAATAGTTACAAGGCTGCCTATCACACTGATATATTCTAATTAAAGATATAAACTTGTTTACCAGCTTTCTTTAGCACAGATATTACTTGAGGTAAGCCACCACTGTGAAAATTACTTATAGAAAAAAAATTAGATCATCCTTAATTAAATCTCTCCACAGAGAGACCTCTCCACATCATAAATGAGTGCTCTTTCTTTTTATTAAGGTGAATTTATTTCTTCATCAAAAAATTATCCTCTGCCAGGAAATTCAAACACTTTCACTTAGCTGAAAACCTTGAGGCTGAGTTCCTGCTCCTGGCTGTGGTTTGTTGTTGAGTCTAAAGTTCATGCTTTGCTTTAAGGTAATAGTGATTCTGGGAAAAAAAATAATACTGTGAAAACATCAAGCTTGTTCTAAAATTAGACATCTGCTTGCCTAAGCTCTTGCATTATTCTATTTTCATTTAGTTTACTTTGGTGTATCATGAAAATTTCCTTCTCCTCACTTTTAGATGATAAGTCTAACTTTTTTTATTATTTATCTGCAGCAATGACATATTTCTGCATCCCTATCAATCTCAGGCTGTGGTGGCATGGCTCAGGGAGAGAAATGTTTATCTGAAACGTAATTGTTGGCTATTCCAGGGCTGCTTTGTCTGCTAATCAGCTGGCATTTACTTTGTAACCCAAAGCCTCCTGATGTTACTTGAAATCTTCCTACTGCTTTTTAATGGACTTCGGATTTTTATTTTATTATATACTTAGATAATAACACTGAAGTGTTTTTACTTTGAAATATGAAGAATTATATGAGGAGAATCAGAGGAAAAAACACCAGAAAAGCAAATGAACCCATCTACTTACCATTATATATTTGAATGAGGTAGAATAGAATATTTCAATAGAATAGAAGGTTTCTATGTTAAAAAGATACTTTTGTTTGTGCTTTTAAAAGCAGCTGTGCTCTGTTTCCTGATGCTTTTGATAATCAGGAACAACTAATATTAATCTGGCTGTGATTTTGTAACAGAACTGGACTCTGGAAAAGCATGGACATTTTGTGAACTGCAGCAATAATTGCAGGTCATTAAACAGAAAGGAAGATTTTCCCTTAGTCACAGCTTTGATTGGCCCATCAGTGTCTGCTCCCAAGAAACAACAGATCATGTTTTTCATTTCTTCACTGAGTTATCAGTTTCAAATGTCCTCTTGTTCTTGGAAAAGATGCCTCTGAAACTGAAAGCATCACCTTTCATCTTAATTTCCTGGAAGGAAAGCCTGTCAGGGCCCACATGGCAGATGGGAAGATGACACTCGACAAGGGTTGCTTTTATGATTTCTGGGGAGAAGAGATTGCTCCAACCTCTTCTGTCTGTTCATTTATGTAGGTTGTAAATGCTTCAGGAGCAGAGTCCTGTGATTGTTTTGAGAAAAAACACATAATATCATACAGGAGTATTTCAAATGTGATTTACCTCTGCTCCTAATTAACTTCTGAATTAGAAATCTCCTGGGTTAGTAACAAATTTGATTATTTACCTTTATCAATAACATATATCAATTGCCATATCATTTAAATTAAAAGCTGTTCCATTTAACAGCAGTTCACCCTTATTTTGAGCCACAATTAAAAGTAATACACAGACCACAACTCCCAAACAGAGGCATTTAAAATCACATGACTGAAATAAGAAGTGAAGAATGTCTCTTTAAAAGAGCTGATCCTAACTAGTGCATTTATTGATTGGTGTTTTAATTCTGTGACTATTTATTGAAGTATTGAGAAAATGAGATTATTTTTTTTGGTTGATGTTTGTGAAACTGATAAAGTCTGAAGGGATAGATCTCTACCTGTTGGCCAGGCCAGAAAATAAGTGGTGAGGTAATACAGCACGACTACTAGAACTGGTAATGAACTCAGTGAGCTAGGGGTTATTGATTTTAAATAAACTATTCCTTTCCAGACCTTGTGGAAATTCTGTTTGCAACCAACAGAACAATACAACCCTTTAGTTTCAAAACCGTCTTTGGAAGTGTTTAATCTCTCAAACCTTCACATATTAAAGCCTTAAACATGTAAAAAACCCAAATAAATAATACCACATAACCTGAAAGCATACAGCAGGCATACCCTTAATGAGTTTTATCCATATAATGGGCTTGTTTTGCCCATTATGGCATAAATATAATAGGTTAGGACAATTTGAAGGAAATTTTTTCTTTTTTTTAATTTGACTTGAGTAGAATGATTGAAAAGAATACTCGATGAAAGGTTTCTTCTGACTTGGTTTTTCAGTGCCTCCATTTTGGAGCATGGAAGAAGATAAAAGGAGTTAATATGGCTCAGCATTTAGTATAATTTTGTAGGTTTTTTGTTCTTACATGTTCAAATACTAAAGAGGTGAGTCATAAGAGAGAACATTTTGTCCCACATGTTTAAAATGAAAGAAGATTATGCTGTTATTGTTATGTGTAGAACTGTACTTCCACTCTTGATTAAGCCCCACTCACTACAAATTACCCCAGCCTGGACAGGCAAGATTCAGTCAGTAATAGTGATATGCTTCTCCTCTGGCCATCCAAAAATTTGGGTCTATGCTAGCACAAAAACTGGATACCTTACATAATCAGAGAGGAGCCAACTCTTGATTCCGAAATATCACATGGAACTTTAAAAACTATGTTATAAAAAAAACATTTAATCTGCTATTCATTAGTCAGACAAATGGGTACAGAACTACTACACGAAGCTTCCTATAAATTCTTGATGAGAATGCTTTCAAGTCGATTGGTTTGTAGGAAGAACATCCTCAGTGACCTGCTGTATAGTCACATTGCTCTTATTCTATTTCTCATTTCTAAGGGGTACAAAGTAATGCATAAAACTGCACATAAGAAAGAACCAAACTACCCAAAGGAGGTTCCTAACATCTTCCAAGTATGCCCCTTAGTGACATAATAGAAAAAAAAAGATATCAATAAAGCACCTGATATACACAAGGTTTACAAATGAAGAAGAAAGAAGGGAAATAAATTATTGTCCTGCAGTTCTTTCTGCTGTAGCCAAGTTAGTCACTGTCTGAAGCAATCAGATAGGGTAACAGTATGTGATTAAGATGAAAGCGTATCTCTAAGCAGAAATAAATGCAAATCAATAAACTGATGTAATGAAAGGTTTCAATAGCCACTTCTAATATTTAGCATAGGGTGGCATGATCCATTAGTGAATCACTTGACCAATAAGCAGCATCTTAATTCTTATGTTTATGCAAGCATTGCTCAGAACAAATGTGAATAAGACAGTAAAGAATCAAATTCGTTGTTGATGTTGTATTGCACATCCTGGCATACTGCAAATATTCTGGATTAGACTGGAAACTTCTGGGTTTAGTAATTTTTTTCCACTTGGAAGTTTTGTCTGCATCTCTGATAGCTGGATGATGGATGCTTGAGCTCCCTCCTCCTCTGCTAACAGGCCAGGATGACTCAGTCAAATTCAGCTGTTCAAGCAGATGAGCTGATGGTTGTGCTCTGCCTAGGAAGGAATTGCTTTGCAGGTCTGCTGGTACCTCAGAAACAATCAGTTTGTTTGCTATCAATAGTGCCTTCAGCCACTTGATGGCCAAATTCCTTGGTTAAAGGAATACCTCTGAATGGATTTCTTGGACTCTTCCTGTGAGCACAAGATCACAGAATCACAGAATATGCTGAGTTGGAAGGGATCCACAAAGATCACCGAGTCCAACCCTCAGCCCTGCACAGGCCTGTCCCCAAGAGTCACCCCCTGTGCCCCAGAGGATCATCCAAACCCTCCTGGAGCTCTGGCAGCCTTGGGGCTGTGCCCACTGCCCTGGGGAGCCTGGGCAGTGCCCAACCACCCTCTGGGGGAAGAACCTTGTCCTGAGATCCAACCTGAGCCTGCCCTGACACAACTTCAGGCCATTCCCTTGGGTTCTGTCTCTGGTCACTGCAGGGAAGTGATCAGTTAAAAAAAAAATCTCTCTTTGCTCTTTCTAGTGAAAAGAACTACAATGCAAATATGAATGTCACAAATTATAGCAAACCTTTGTATGTCTCCCTCCCCCTCCAAACTTCACCAGGGAAATTGAGAATATTTCCCGTTTGTTCTGTCTACAGCAATTTGCCAGGAGCCATGCCTTATTATCAAGGAACAAAGAATTAACTTCCTTGCTGATAGGGATGTTTAGAAAATAAAACACCATTATTCATAGCTGTACTTCCAGTAAGACCAAACAGTCCCTTTTCAGATATCGGCAGGTGGAAATCTCAGCAGAAAGATGCATGTTTGTCGTTATGATTCCTGATGACCTTTCTTGGTTTTACTCTCCCCTGATAGTGAATGCCTACTGGTGTTTTTAACCTCCTGAAGTGAATTGTGGCTTGTTGCAAAACACCATTAATTTATATTTAACTACCTAGGAATTTCCTCCTTTAACTGCATTGGCCAGTGTCCCAATTTAGGCAACTCATGCCACAATTTGTGACTGTTTTATGAACTACTTCATGAAGGTCAGAGTGGTGGTTATTGGAATGACAAAGCCATGGGGGAGTTGTCTGCATTCTGCTGAACCACATTTTTTTTTTTAATGTGAAGCGTTACAACATATTTTAATATGTATATTTTGAATATGACAGGACACAGCAAGTATTTTATCCACCCTCCTCAAGAATCAAGCAAGCCCGGGATCCTGAGACCAGATCTTTAAGGAGACATATTGCAACTTCCATTACTTGCTTCAGGTACCTACACTCTCTAACTGCACCCCAACATGACAGAGCGTGCGTTCTTACAAAACCTATTGCCCAGCCTGGGCAGAAACTTACTGTTTTATCTAAACACTATCAAGCCAGGACCTTAAGGGGACACAACAGCAAGCTTTATTTGCTGAATTTATATAAACAAGCTTTATTTGCTAAATTTGTATGAGCCTTCAAAACCTTAAGCATTTGTGACATCCTTTATTGTGCACTTACTCACACTTTACTATGCACATCATCACCTTCCACATTTTGTGATCACATTTTCCACACGAGGTGTAATTAATTTCTAAAGCAAAATTAGCCCTTATCAGTCTTAACTGTTTAAAGAAATGAGATTGCAAATTGTCCTTCACTTATATGTGATTTAGAATCACAGTCTCTCAGAAAATCTGCTGTAAAACCAAGTTAACAACCTCAAAAAAGACGTGGAAATAATTCCTCATTTCGTAATAAGAATACTAAATAACACCAGTAAAAATACAAGAAGCAGTAGCAATGCTTAAGGAGTGACTCAGACTTTCCAAGACTATATTTTTTCATCTCCATGTTTCTGCTGTCTGCCTATTGGTAGCTTCAGAACAGAGCAAGCCTCTGCCCAACCTCTCAGCATTGGTTATGGACCTCTTGAAACTCATCATTTCCATTAATTAATTTTTTTTTCAGCAATATAATACTTAGAACAGCATGTATGCATCAAAAAATGTACAGTTTTGTCTGATGTCAATCCCACCTGCTCTAAATTTCCTTTCTTACCTTCACCTGGATATCTGCTTTTTCATTTGAACAGCTCATTCATCTTGTATAGTTGGATCTTTGATAGAAGTTGCTCCTTGGGGGTGGCAGGAATAACACTAATTCCAGAGGACAAGGAATTCCTGAAGGACTGCTAATTTTGAAGAAATGGGAGACAGGATCTGAATAACTGAAGGATCTTCACTGACAGTTTTATTTGACTGAGGTGCCCCAAATCTGATCCTATATTAATAATTTCCATCTGTAGTTATTTTGATTTACTACTTTTGTCTCCTAAATATAAAGACTTTTATATCACTGCTATTTCGCTAAATGGAAAGATGACACTTACTGTTATTATGTACAAAGAAGAAAAGGTTTCCAATGTTTTGCAGCAAGAACTGTGAATATAATAAAAGTATATAGTAACTGTTACTGAAGGCTGCACAAGAAATTTAAGAGTAGATGAAAAAAGAGGAAGAGATATTGTTTTTATTTGCATTCTACCAGCTTTGATGTTGCTACTGAAATGTCTACCTGTTCATTTACAGCGAGATTGTTTGGAGCTGGTCTTTAGTGCAAAATTAGTGTTGAGTATGCTCTGGACTAATAAAGGGAGGTTTTGAGGATTTGATTACTCTACACTTTATCTGCCAACCAGCAACATGCTTCCTCATCCAGAAGTTTTTTTTAACATTTTTCTCCCACTGTTTGGAGTTTGATAACCAATGGGTGGATTGCAATTGTCACAGCACATGAGATGTCTTTTTATGTCCATATCTTTTTATCTCTAAATAATGTTAAACTATTGCTGCTGAATTTAAACCCATTGAAGGTGAGCAGGGAATGCTGATTCCTTCATTCAAGTGGAAACTTGGAGCAAAAAAGAGCATTTATCTTCCTGATTCTTGGAGTATCCAGGAGGCCAGGGTTTTGCAACCAACAGAAGCTCCCCTACACATTAAGAAGTGCTGAAGTCAGTGAGCTGAGCCAATGCCACCACCTCAGTTCTCCAGCCTTTTGCAGCCTTTGAACAGCCAGAGCGACACAGCCTCTCAGAAATACTCCTAAGGGGCTCCTGCACCTGCAGCTTTTGTTTTCAGCTATGTAAGAAGCTCAGTCAAGCCCTGCTCCATCGTGGTTGATTGGAAAACATTTTGTGAGAGGAAGAGCCACTGCCCTGATGGAGATGACATTAATCCCTCCTGTCCCTTCCCACAGCTCCTGCTCAGGTGTACAACCTGAGAAAGGCTGTTCCCCCCTGAGAAAGCAGTGGCTCCCCAGTCAGGACCCACAGCAGAGGCTGTGGTGGGACAGTTTTGGTCACTTCTGCTGTCTTCATTAGTAACAGCAAATGAATGGAGCTGACCATTGGTCACTGTGAAAAACTTAGTTCTGCTGGTGTCATTGCCAGTTTTCACCCCTCCAACACCTTCTGAAATCACTATCCTAATTAGCCATAACTCTACAAAACCACCCCACCCCAGAGAAGCCACTATTTCAGTTATTCTTGTACCAGGAGCACACAAACGTGTCCAGAGCTCCAGACATATCCATCCTGGTTATGCCAGTGCTTCCTGTGCTGCTGCATTGCTCACAGCACAGAACTGGGATGTGGCACTATGTGCTCTTCGAGCTTCTGTTCAGGAGCACTCTGTGATGCCTCTTGTCTGAACAAAAGAGATGAAAGTTTATGTATTTACTTTCCTTCTTTCTCCATCTCTGCAGCAACTGAAATGCTCCTCTCCCTCTTTTTGGCAGAGCACTGCTTTACTCAGGATGCACTCTACAGGCCTGCCTTTCCCTTCCTACCCTAACTACATTTTTACAAGCACACTGAAACAGCTGTCTTGAGGTTTTCCTGTTCTTCTCTTTGTCTTGATCTACCTGATAATGGTGTTTTAGCTTCTACCTCCCAGACTGCAGGGTCTTGAAGTACCAACTTCATTGCTTCTTTTCAAATGGAATTGCCCCCCCCCATTTCAGGAGGGATGGGTGAAGAAATCTGGGTAGGACAGAAGGGCATGGAGCAAGCTGTTTGTAGTTTGAGATCTCCATCTCTTTTTATTTCTGGGCAGGGAAACATAAAAGAAACTATTTCCCCCTGAACTTTAATGAGCAATAATGTATTTTGAGATGTTTTTATATTTTATTGTTGTCTTAAGAATTTATGGGAATTTATAGGTCTCAATCAGACCAAATTGAGCATTTTTGCTCCTTGTATGATAAAATGCCAAAATCTGACAAGTATTTTGAGGCAGAAGGTCATCGTGTGGGGCTTTTAACTGTCTGTGTAAGTGACTTGAAATACTATTTGAAAGAATGGATTTACCTGGTCTGTATCTCCTCACTGGTGGATTAGGGAGAGGCAAACTGTACCCATAGTATTTAAGGTATGAAGGTTTACAAAAACTGCAGTATGTTTGAGAATTTTAATTTTTAAGTAATTGTCTTGTGGCTCCAGGAATAGTACAACTCAAGGCTGTGTCTCAATGGAAGTAAATGTAACTTCTCCATTATTGCTCATGACAAATTCTATAACATTTTATAACTTGGTTTTACAATCTGACCTTGATTTTATATTTTGGCTTATTTTTATAGAAGAGTTCTTCATAAAAATTCCCATTCAGGCCCATTTGGTAGTCCCAGACACTGATGGATGAAAGAACTTAAAAGTTACCTATAACTTCAAGTTGTAACAGCGTAAGTACATGATGGGAAAGGAAGAACATTTGACTCTCTAGCCTTATCCATAGCATCATTAATGCCTCATCTGGATGTGTTCTCACCACTTCTCCAGCGGAGAAACTGTCCAAGGAACACTGTTAGCTCTACGTGACCAGGTAGGTGCAAGGGGTGAGTGTCTGGTGATGTGCCCAGCTACATCCCGGACAGTATTCCTGGGAGCTACCCCTTCCCGAGCTCCCTGCGCGCTGCCGAAGGCGGTAGTTGGGAAGAAGCACGTGGAAAGCGAAGAGATGAGGCTGTGGCTGAGGACAACCCCTCCCTCGGTTGCCCCATGAGCTGCCGCCGCCGTGGGTGCAGCAGGGTGGGCAGGCACCAGCCCTGCCTGGCCGGGGTGCCCCGCGGCCGTGCCGTGCCAGGGCAGCCCGGCTCCCCGGCGGGGACAGCGCTGCACCCCGGCACGGCGCGGCGGGGGGAGCCGGAGGAACCGGAGCGCAGGGGCTGCGGCTCCCGGGACAGCGCCGGGACAGTGCCTGGCCGGGCACGGTAGCGCCGGGGCAGGGCTGAGGTGCGGGTGCACGGCCGGGCAGCCACACGGAGCGGGGCCGGGGGCGGAGGGAGGGCGGGCGGCGGGCGGCGCCGGCCGGGCGGGGAGCGGGGCCGGTGTGGGAGCGGGGCCGGCGGAACTCCCGCAGCGCCTCCGTCCGCACCACGGAGCCACACGGAGCCGAGCGGGGCCGAGCGGGACCGAGGTAGGGCCGGGGCGGCGGGGCTGGAGCGGGCAGGGCCGGGCCGGGACCGCGGCACTTGTGCCCGCCCCGCCCCCGCGGCAGCAGCGCCCAAGGGCGGAGGGGCCGCCGCTCCCCCGGCACCGCCGAGGGTCGCGCTGGGGGCGTGGGGAGGTGGGAATGTGGGTAGGGAGGTGCAGTTTGGTGCCGGACTCCGCCTGAGGAGTTTCCCTGGACTTTGCCGGTCGAGCGCTCCTGGCTGGCAGAGATGCCCCTGGCTCCGGCGTGCGCGGTTCCCAGTGTAGCTCAGTAACCGCAGACTTCAGCGGCAGTTTGTAGTACGGGTTACTAACGCCTGTCTTTTTTTTATCTTTCATTTTCTTTTTCTTTTTCTTTTTTTTTTTCCTTGCCTTTTCTTTTCTTTTTTTTTTCCCTGTACCTTTTTTTTTTCCCCCCCTGCCTGGGAGGTTTTCTTTTTGCCAGCAGAAATATCCTGGGAGCAGAGATGGGAGATAAAGTGCAAAGCAACTCTCAGAATGGGTTTCTGAATTGGTCTAAAAACCAAGTTTGAGCTTCAGCGAGGGCACTGGGAAGTCGAAGGCTTCAGTGTCGGTTAGGATAAAGCTTTGAAACAAGAAATTGTGAGAGGAGAATTGTTTGGAAGATGTTAGGACATTGTTTTGAAAATAAATGTTTAACAGTGAGAAGAGAAATGGAGTGCGATTGTAATCTCTAAATGCTCCAGTTTGAGTATTTCACTTTTTACTGTGGCTGGGCTGACGTATACTGTCATTCTAGGAGCGTGTTGCAAAAACGTTTGTTTAACGTAGGTTAACCACCAGAATGGTTTGTATGGTTTCTCTTACTGCATGTATGAGAGCATTTTGTATTTTATATGTTATTTTGTGTATCATACACATGCAGAGACTCTAAAGATCCTGTAGGCTATATTTGCATTGTATAATGCATGCAGATAATTGTTTTACCCCGTGACTGATGCGCTTACAATGTGATGCCATATCATATCACACAGAAAACCGGAAAATTAGATTTGTACCACAGGCTAATATTATGGAATTTCTGCTTCAAATGCCATTTGAACAGTGGTATGCCTTTTACAGTGTTGTGTATATTTGTTTTTAATATTGCAGATGCCTTTTGACTGCAAGATTGCTGAAATGCTTTGAGGGCTGTGCCTCCCTTCCTAACCATGAACGGTTCAAAATCACCGGGGCTGGCTGGATTTGGAGTCTTGAGGAACACAACCTGCCACACGGAGAAGAAAATTTCAGTTTTCTTTTCAATAATCTTCATGACGGTGGGAATTTTGTCCAACAGCCTCGCCATAGCAATTCTCATGAAGGCATACCAGAGATTCAGGCAGAAATCAAAAGCCTCCTTTTTGCTTCTTGCCAGTGGCTTGGTTGTCACAGATCTCTTCGGCCACCTCATCAACGGAGCCATTGCAGTGTTTGTGTACGCGTCGGATAAAGACTGGATCCGATTTAACCAGTACAACATTCTTTGCAGTGTTTTTGGCATCTGCATGGTTTTCTTTGGTCTGTGCCCACTCTTCCTGGGCAGTGTGATGGCCGTTGAACGGTGCATTGGAGTCACTAAGCCAATATTTCACTCTACAAAAATGACTTCTAGACATGTGAAAATGATGTTGACTATGGTATGTCTGTTTGCTGTTCTTATAGCTTTGCTGCCTATTCTTAGGTTTAGAGCCTACCAAATTCAAGCATCGAGGACCTGGTGCTTCTATAAAACAGAACATGTTGAGGACTGGGAAGACAGATTTTATCTCTTACTTTTTTCTTGCCTTGGGTTACTGGCCCTTGCTATTTCATTCTTGTGCAATGCTGTCACAGGAATTACCCTCTTAAGAGTCAAACTTAAAAGTCAACAAAGACAAGGGAGATCTCATCATTTTGAAATGATCATTCAGCTCTTGGCTATAATGTGTGTTTCTTGCATTTGCTGGAGTCCATTCCTGGTAAGAGCCTAATGTGTTTGCCAATGTTTAATGCACATCACTGTATAAAAGTTATACTTTTTTATCTCCAGGTTTTAAAGTGCTTGAGCTGTGGTAACAGCTCTATTTGCTCAATGATACTAATTTTAATGCATATTGTCCATAATGCATGTACCTATGCATCTATAAAAAAACTTGGTAATTATTCTCCACTTCTGAGCATAAACAAAATACATTGAGTAAGCCAAATATATAGGGACTGTGAGGACTGTATTTCCAGTGCTGTGAAGCAGACAGTGGTAGCAGAATGGTGGCTAGAATAAATCGGAACAAATACTGAGCTTGTCCACAAATTCAGTGAAATCTTGAAGGGGGAAGTCTTTTTAGTCTGAACTGTGGTTCCTGTAACTTTTTTATTTACGGCAGCCTGTTTGTTGTTATTTTCACAGTTTACTGCTATACTTGTGGACTGTGTTATGGCAGGTAACAGTTAAGAATTTAAAAATCCTCCACTCCATTAACAGGGCGTTAAGGGCTTTGCTTTAGAGTCGTGTTGAGAAACAGGGGTTGGCAGTGGGTTAAAATAACGTTTGGTTTAGCCCTAAGCAAGCTGGGTTTGTAATCTGGACGGCTGACTAGCAAAGCTGCTGTGTGTGGTTGGTGTGCTCTCTCAGCCATCCCAGCTGTATCTTGGGGCTCTGCTGTCACTATTGTGGCTCTCCCAGAGTGGTAAGTGCTGCTCCTGTTAGGGCACACTCTAAGCCAAAGGAACCAGGATTGTGGTACAGGAAAGAATTTGACAGCTGCTGTTGTGTGATGGCATTGTAAAGCTGGTATAAAGCTGTAACTCTTTTTAGTGTAGTAAACCTGTCTGGAGAAAATGAATTTTTTTGCTCAGGTCAGAGAGGTTAAGTTACAAGCTGTATTAAATCTTAACTTCTTTCCTGGAAACAAGGCCCCGTAGTTTTTCAGGGAGATAAATGAGGAGCAGTTTTGGTTTGAGCTAACAAATAGAGACATTTACATCTGAGATCTGTATCAGCTGTATCTCATCTGCTCACTGCCTATGGTAGGGTATGAAATCACCTGAGTTAGTTCTAAATTAGATACTGATATTAGCCTTGCTGCAGCAGTTGGGTGTATCTGGCAGGTAGCATTTAATTAATCCAGTATCACAGACTTTAAGGAGAAAGTCTGAATATGAATTTCTGCATCACTGAAATGCACAAAACCTCTTTCACTTTTGTTCATATCACAGAATTTTTCTAGTCTGGCTCTGCAGCATAGTTTAAATTCGTGTGGGCTTCTGTCAGTGTCGTGGCTGTAGTGTGGAAAGCATAAACAAAGTTGTCACAGCAGTATAGCAAGTTTTGTGGTGAACTTCCTTCCAGTTACTTCAGACAACTTCTGAAGTTTGTCTGGGACAAACCACAGAGTGATTTTTAAGGAGAGCAACTCAAATGATGACTTTACATTCCATGAAAACCTCTGGTGACATTTATTTTCAGGTAAAATAATTGTTCTCAAAGGTAAGAATTAATTTGGTTTTTAAAAACCCTTGGGTGTCAGAAGACCTACAAACTTTTTTAATTCAAAAGAGGTGCTTCATTTATTCAACATACGAAGGAACACTAAATTGCAACCACTGTGGTTGTTTTTCAGTGTTGGTAATTTTGTTATGCCTTTCCATTTTTATTAATTGTACTATATATTGTACTAAGGATGGGGTCCTTTGTAGGTATTTCCTTTCTTAGCTCTTAGGATCGTAGAGTTTATACCAGTTAATTAATTGAATTACCCAGTCTTTATTTTCATGGCATTCTATTCACTGAATACAAACAGAATTATAAGTGTGGTGTTAATTTAGCAAGATTTTTTGGCCTGCAGTGGAATAAAGCTTTGTCAGGAACATACTGCTCAAGTGCTGCATTAAAGTGATCCAGGGTTTATCAAAGTGTATGATTTATGATGAATTGCTGACTCAAACCTGCTTATCTTATATATCGTCACCTCTCAGGGCCTTTAATTTGTGAAATGAATTATAGAATATAAATGAATTTATATTCTATAATATAATCAGCATGTACCAAAGTAAGTCTTTCTTGACATGAATATGAGCAGGTGTCCATAGGTGAAATTATCTGGAAATGATTGTTCTTCAATCATTTGCTTCTTAACTTTTTTTTTTTTTAAAGCTCAATCTAGAAGTCAGTATTAGTCTTTGAATTGTGAATTTTAACTATGTTCTCTATGCCAAAGAGTACACAGAACAAAATGTTTGTGAGAGTCAATTGCCTCAATGTAAACCAAAGCAATTGGAAACCAAACAAACCTTTGGAAGAGAAAGTGGAGGAAGGCAATGTGGTTTATGCCACATGTGGTTTGCAGATAGGAGAGTTTGGATTGGTTGTGTGATTTCCTGTCTGATGTGGGGGTTTGCTTTGTTTATTTTCCTTCTGCTTTCAGTCTAGTCTGGTGTCATGTCTGCTGATGTATGTGCAGGGCCACCAGAATCAAGTCCAGTACTGTAATTCCACTACGAATTGACTTCACTGTTAGATTTCCAATCAATTCCATGTTTTTTTCCAAGTGCAGTTAATATTCAGACATTGTCACTGTCCTGTGACAAAATCACCTTTAGATGTCATTAGAGTCCCAAGACCCTGGATTGTCCTTTATGGTGTCTGGTGTGGAACTGAACTTGACTTGTGCATCTGCTCAGTGGTAGTGAAGTTGTTTTGATGCCTTTATGTGTGTGTAAATGCATAGATAGCTGACACTTAATATTATAGGTAATAATATATAGTTGTATAATCAGTCACCACCTTTACCTTAAGATTACTGGAGATGTGTAGCATTTTTCAGAAGCAGAGCCTGTGGTATGGCTTATGTGGAGCTCTGCCTGGAGCTGTTGGACAGGGACTTCCTTCTGATTTTTTTTTTTCCTTTCGATTTCTTTCCTGAAGCTCCATTTCATTTGTTTTTCAAACATGAGCAGCTTTTTCAAGTTTTCTGCCACTGTGAGGGAATCTTTCCTTAATGAAGTATGAGAATGAGGGGGAACATTGATCTGCTTTTGAGGAACTGAGAGGGGGAGCGAATTCGCAAAAAAAGGTGACAAGTGAAATTCATGAGTTTTATAATAATATGTGTAGTCAATAATATACATAGTCAATTTGCAGAGGCACATTTGTTATGACAGTACAAATAATTTTGCTTTATGGTGGGTAATTCCAGGTAAATATGTTCTGAAGATAGAAACATCAACTTCTCTGCATAGTGTCATCATTTCTCATCCTTGCTAGAGCCTTAGCCCTTTGCTGGGGGTATGTGAATTTTGCTGGATAAATTTGATCCCAAGGGGCTGGATTCCCAAAGCAAATAGTTGGGCTGGAGCATTTTGTGACGAGCACTTCTGATGAAATAGATTGTTATATAAAGCTGGTTTTTGGCTGTGACTTGACATCTGGCCTGTCATGAAACGGCTTGGTTTTGGAGCTGTGTTTGTGTGAGCAAATTCTGGCTTCAGTACGTCATATTCTGTAGGGCTTGAGGGATAAACATATTTTAAATTTTGTTTTTTGGAGTAGCAAAGAGAACTGCCTGTAATTGTGGACAGGAGGGATTTATTTTAGAGGAATAGAAAAAGATTGTGATACGGAGAAATTTCTGATCTTTTTCATGTGTGCAACACAGTCTTAGCCTGAGAAAAATGCTTCTACATTCAAATTATTCTTGTTAAGATCTTTTTCCATGCAGTTATCTGATTAATTTCATTCCAGTTTTACCTCCCCTATACAGCAGAAAATAACCACTCCTGTTTTTTTTTTTTTTTTGGAAAGGGCTCAGCTGTTCATTTTATACGATTAAATCAACTCTTATTCAGTTGCTTTTTTTACTGCATAGATTAATTTTTATCAGTCCCTTCTCATGTAATCTCCTCCCCACAATTTTGCCTCTTAATGAAGGGTGCATTGGTATTTTTTTTTTTTTTTTTTTTTTTTTTTTGTTTTTTTTTTTTTTTTGGAAAGGGCTCAGCTGTTCATTTTATACGATTAAATCAACTCTTATTCAGTTGCTTTTTTTACTGCATAGATTAATTTTTATCAGTCCCTTCTCATGTAATCTCCTCCCTTTCCAATTTGTTGTGCTAACTGTGTCTTTCTGATCTTGCTCTGACTTCTTCTTGTCCTCAGATGCAGTGGGGCTTGATGGCTGGTTTTTGTGCACTTAGGGCTGTGTCCAGCTTAGAATTTACTGAGTCACTTCAGCCTGGAAGCTGCTGGAGCTGATCTGAGGGGTCCTTTCAACAAAGGTGCTTCTGGAGCTGGTGAGAAGGGCAGCTGTGTGCTGCCAGGGAGGCTCTCCTTGGAATACCCTCACCCCATCCCACCCTGCTTGCTCCATCAGGTATTTTGGGTACTCAGATCATATGTGCCAAAGGAGGTCACTTTGTTGCAGGTTTTACACTAAGTAAGTTCTAATTGCATACAGTATAAGGTAGTTTGGTGTACAAGGCAATCTGTGTACATCTCATTTGGGTGTTTTTACATGTGTAGTCACGTCCACACGTGCATAGTGACACTTTGCCAGGAGTTCATACCCCCTTTACCCTTGAAGTCTCTCCCTGCATTCTTGTTTTCTGTCTTTTTTAGTAAGCTGGCAGTTTAAATTTCTGTTCTGCTACCTTATGCTTGTATGTGTGATGGGCATCATGTATTAATAAAGCTCATTGCTTTATTAATGCTGTTTGTATGCCTTCAAACATTGCTGGTTGTATTGCCCTACTACAAAAGAGTTACTTAGAAGTTATTCTCTTGCAGCTGGTGGTTTTTCATGATCAGAGAGTGCAGCTGAGGAGAAGCAGAGAGGTGTCCCAAGATGCAGGCCCACGCTCTGCCAAGTGAGTCTCTTGCCACCTGTCCAGCACAGCCCCCCAGATCTCCCCGGTGGCTGCTCTGCTCAAGTGTGTTCTTGTCTTACAGGTTTTTAGTCAAAGCTGCAGCCTCTGTGAGCTTGTTGTGCCTGCACAGGCGCTGTCAGCAGGGAAAGTGATCTTTCCTTTTGAAAAAGAATAAGTTAGTCATGTGTTTCTGAAGACTGAAGAAGGAGATACTCTTAAATATGTTTAGCTAACCTTGCAGCTCTGAATGCTGTTGTAAACTTTCAGAGGGAAAAAACGCACTTTGTTGTTTTCCAGATTCGGATTTTAAAGAAGATAATCAACGATAATTGCTACGCTTGTGCTGGCTTTTGGTGTTGAATTCTTGCTAGAGTGGTTGTCTGCTGACACTGTACAGAGATGGGATGTGTTGGCAGATGCTTGTTGGGTCTGGGTGATGCTTCTCCTCTGTGGGTTCTTGTTGGATGCTGTCATTGCACCTCTGAGGATGGGTGCAAGCCCATCTCAGGGGCCCACTGCTGCCACAGTGGTTTTAATGAACGAACCAGTTTCATAGGGAAAGGAAAAAAAGGTTTTTGCCAGCAGCAGGCCTGCTAAATACACCTCTATGTCTAGTCCAAAGCATCAATACATTAATGGTTATTGTCGACTGTAGGTAGTTATTTCTCCTCCAGACCTTGCTGTGTCAGAAGAGATCAGGAGGGGCAGTTTGAACGAATAAAATGCTCACTGGGTTCCTCTGGAAAGAAGAATCTCATGAGTTTGCTTGTCTTTCGAGCTCCACTAGAGAAGGGGCTCTTGCTCTCCCTCCTGTCGTGATCCTTTGGTTGCTTGCTGAGTTTCCTGATACATCCATTAACACTGTGCAAATTCAATTCCTGTTCTTGCTTGAGTTCTTCCAAATGAGCCTCTGATACTCAGGGTTAAATTGCTGAAAGGTAACTGTCATTGCTGATATTATGGGCCAAAAGGTATTTTGAAATTAATAACTCATTTTAGGATTGAAGAGGAAAGAGAACACTCATTTGAATTGAAGTTTTTGTTAGTCTCAAGACACAAGTGTCTTTCCAGCTTAGTTTCCCCTGGAATAAGGTTTAATCAGCAACTCAGACAATTTGAGTGTGCTTTTGTATGTCCCCATGAAAATATTCCCTGGAAAGAATTTGCAGGTGTCTGCAGAGAGAGCAACAGAGTTTAATACAGTGCCTTTAAAAATTCAATCCACCTATTCAGATGTGTTTCTATGATACTAGAAACACTTGGATAAGATGTTCATGCCTTTTTTTAGTATTGGTTATAGAGATCTTTCTTTTATTTTGAATAAAATGAAAGGCACAGCTGGCAAATTTCCTCCAGGTTAGATGAGAAATGGAATGAGATTAATTTTAGAGTATACCCACCTGAGATGATACTGAATTTCAAAGGTACTGTTTTGCTGTTCAGAATTGGTCTGTTCCTATTTTCCTCTTTTACAGCACATAGAGATCTTACAGGCCTTATCCTTTCTGAGAAACATGAATCATTTAAAAAAAATGTTTATAAGTGTGGGCCAGGGCATAGTTTATCACAGAGTGCTTAGAAACTCTATATTAATTGTGGCTATATTTGTAATTCAAGTGTTTACCTCCCTCTCCCAGAAGTCAGGGAGCTGAGCAGTTGAGGTCTTCTCTAAACAGGAAAGAAGTGCTGGGGAAGAAATGGATGGTGGTGATAAGTGATGATATGAACCAGGGGAGGAAGAAAGGCTGAGATTGACAGATTGCCCTTTACCAGAGGCTCTTGGGAAAGCATAAATATAGTTTTTGTTATCTGTGTTTACTCGTGCTGTTTGGAAAAACTTATGTAAAGCCTTTTCTGAAAATGCAGTGCCATCAGAATACAATAAGATTGTTTTGGAGGGAAGAAAGTAGGGAAGGCAGGTTGTGAGTCATGTGAGAACGTGGCATTTTCAAAATAATGTTGTTCTGGTTTTCTTTCATAGTTTCTTCCATCTTTATTTTTGAATTTAGATGATATATACTGAATTAAACTATGAAGATCTATAAAATTGAAACACAGTACATTGTTCCAAATAGATGTCAGTGACTATCACAGAAACTTCTGAATTTTGTTTTTCAATTTTGAAGTTACCATCTCAAAAAATCAAATTCTCCAAACTTCACCCAAATAAATTTGCCATTCGTAACCTCTGCTTATTTATTCAGTTGGTAAATTTTTTGGATTCTGTGCTTGATATTAAAAAGTCAGTTTGACCATTGTTTGGTATAAGAGAATTCTTCCTGTTTCCTAGATATTACACTTATTCAGGCCTTTCTTACTTGAAAATATCATACACTGCATAACCATCTTTGGAAAATGTCATACACAGCATAACCATTTTTGGATAGTTATTTTAGGAAAGTTCTCTTTCCTGAGTATCTAAACACCTTAAATGGTAAAGTTGTTGCTGAAAAGTCTCAGGGACAAATACACTCACATGGAGCAACTCCACAAAGTCCTTCACCCTTCCCAGATTTAATGGCAGACTTCAGGGTGTGATACAGATTCATATATTCTGACAGATAATTATGGTGTTAATTCACAACTTTAGTTTGGCATGGTGTTGATAAATGCTTTCTAGTAGAAGTTGGTTGTCTCAGGAATGCTGCAGAATGTGTGAATGTCTGAGAGGAATTGTTGAATTGCAGTTTGGGTTGCAAGCTCACCGGGGCTGGAGGGTGCCTGTTCCTGGTGTGCCCATCCCCAGCAGAGCAGGAGCTCTGTCCCATTTTGGGTTCTATGGATGTGCTTTTAGGAACAGCAGTGGCCAGGTAGCAGAACGTTGCAGAAAGGGTTTAACCTGTGTTATGACCAACATTAGGACATGAGGATGAAGACTCTTGTGCTGGGAAGGATGTGAACAGCTATGCTCCCATCTGCTTCACTGCATGCAGAAAGAGCAGGTGAAGCAGGAAGGAGGTGAGGATCCATGTAAGTGGTAGCAATTTGAGTTAGGATTTACAGTTCATTAGTGAATTGGAAATAAAATTGAATCTGTGTTTTACCTGGAGCGTGCTTGCACAGAAGTACTGAGAAATAAATCACTCTTAGATGGAGACAATTTTTCTGTTCCCTCCTCCACCTGAGTGGTCCAGCTGCAAAACAGTCCCTTTCAATTTATTTGACAATACTAAAGAAAAATGTGATTGTGAGTTGTATATTCCAGCTTGGTAAATATATTGCTAATATAGCCTTGATATTTCTGTTCGTGGCTTCTCAGTTTACTTCTCCAGAATGACATATAGAATAAGTCACTTTAACAAAGGTGGTTTAAAAAAACCCCAACAACGTGAAAGCAACAGATCATGTCTTCCTTTGCCCCCAGCCAGGTTTTCAAACACTGCAAATCAGATAGCACCAAGTCATTAGGTGACTGTGACTCTAATCCATCTTCAAGAAGGACAAGGGTGCCAAGGGAGGTTTAGATCAGAAATTAGGAAAACACTTCTTCATTGAGAGGGTGATCTGGCATTGAAATGGGCTGCCCAGGGAAGTGCTGGAATCACCATCCCTGAAAGTGTTCAAAAGGCATGTGGATGTGGCACTTGGGCATATGGTTTAGTGGTGAACATGGTGGTGCTGAGGAAATGGTTGGACTTGATGATCTTAGAGGTCTTTTCCAACCTTAATGATTCTGTGACATTCTAATATTCTATGATATTCAAGAAGATTTCGTTTTCCTCCACTGTGTATGTTGCATCCATGATAAACATAAAATATAATTACAACTGAACATACCTTTTTTTTTATCTCCTACACCCATACAAGGAACACCATCATTTCTCAGATACTCAAGCTGAATGTCTGACTCTCCACTGGTAGAAAATAGAGTAGGTTCTTCACTTTTTGTAGACCTGTTGTTAATAGAGGTCTTGCAGGCTTGGTCACACATCAAAGCTATCTGCATTCCTGAATTCTAGAAGAGGTGAAAAGGCCCACTATGTATCATGACTGACTCACTCTGAAATTCTTCTCTCCCTTCTTTTAACACTTCTAATATGTCTGGATATCTCTGGATTTGGTGGTACTTGCCCTGAAAGCCACTGGGTGTGTGACATTCCTCTGAAATCAGGGAGTGACCTGTCCAAGGAACCCTTAGAGAGTTCAGCCTAACTCTTAGATTCTTAGACAAAAGAAATACATCAGAGAGAATTTAAAAAACTGGCCAGGTAAGAACTGGCAGATCCTGCATTCCCAGTGGAGCATCTTCATGCTCTGAAAGACAGAAGTGGAAGATTTGCTTCTGGTTGCTGAATCTATGTTGTATCTCTCCTCGGGTTATCTACATATTGTCTTTTTTTTCTGCATTCAGACAGTTCTCTTTCTCCCTAGTATTGAGTGTTATTTGCGATTCTTTCTTTGGGCATTTGTCAGGTATTAGTGAGAGAAGTCCTGTTACTCCTAAATAAATTAGACTACTTATTTAACCATTAAAAATGGGATTTTTTTCCCCAAATGAATGTGAAAACCTGGAAAAGCAAAGCAACAAAAGAGAAGTAATAGATCATTTCCAGGATTTGAAGCTTTACCCAGCTGAACTTAATGGAAGAATAAGTATGAATATGTATAGTCCTTGCATCCCTGAATACTTAAGGATGGCCCTTATTATGCAGTATTAGAAATACTCTGTTGTTTTCTAGTCCTTACAGTTGTCCTGTAAAGTTCCTCTCAGCATTGGAGGGTAAAGAATGTTTTAATTTTATCTGTACAATTAATTTTTTTGTGCAAGATATTTTGGTTGCAGGCCTTGTTCTTAGGCAGGAACACATTCCTCACGCCATGGAATCAGGCCTTCCTGTAACTTTAAAACATGTAGCTCAGGAAACAGGTTGTTTATTTGACTTTGGTGTGTTTGCTGTGTCTTTTCATGATGAAGGGAGTCATTTACTCTTTCCAGTGCTAGAATCTTTTCTACCCTTATCCACAAAGCTTTCCTCTCAAACGAGTTATCAATTAAGCTGTGAGAGTAATTACATTACCAGCTAGTTGAAGCAAAGTATTTCTAATTTTGACTGGGAGGAAAGGAAATAAGGAAAAAGGGCTGTCAAACCGTAGATAGAAATATTTGGATTATTTAGGAGGAACAAAGAGAAGTGGCCTGGAATGCTTCATTCAAACCCAGCCTGAATTTATGCTGCTGCAAACCAGATGCAAATAGGTAGTGTCTAAGGGGAAAGCTGACAGAAAATAAAGTCTTCACTTTCAGTTAATGTTTGCAAGTTTATATGCAAAAAACCCCAACACCTTCTGTTTATGAGGCTTACTTCATAATTGCATTCCTGCCTTTTATGGAGCATGATAATGCCAAAGGCATTTAATAAAATACAAATAGTGAGTATAATATTGTGGCACTTCACGTTTGTTTTTTTTTTCCAGTAATTTTGAGAAATCCTTGCGTACAGAAAAATCTCATTTCAAGAAATTTACAAAGGTTTGTTCAGAACACAGAATCAGAGAATCACAGAATCAGTGGGGTTGGAAAAGCCCTCTGAGATCATCGAGTCCAATCCTTGATCCAACCCTGCCGTGGTTCCCAGCCCATGGCACTGATGCCACATCCAGTCTCACCTTAAACACCTCCAGGGATGGTGACTCCCACAATACCTCCAGGTTTGTGCAGCATCATTTTAAGGGGAACAAATATGGAGTGCACAGAGGCTAAATTTCTGTAAAATAATTTGGCAATCCCAGCTGCCTCTGGTAATTCAAATATTTTCCGGCAGTTTCTCGTTTGGGTTCTCTTTGGGTTCTGTTTTTCCTGTGATCCTGACAGGGGAAAGGTCTTTCTCAGACTCGCTGTTTTTATCAGGATAATAATCAAACTTACACATTTAAGGATGTATATCGTGGCAGGTAGTAATCACCATCCTTGATTTACCTGTTTTGGACCAGAACTTGATTTTGGGAGTTAGACACAGATTTTTCCCCAGCTGAATAGTGAGTCAGTGGATCCACTCTTAATTTTTGGCATTACTACTCTGCCACAGAAGTATACATGAGAGAAAAGGAGATTGCCTTGTTCTGCTGCTACTTCTCAAGAGCTGATCCTGCAAAACTTTCCACAAGGAATTATTGCGTGTGCTGTTAAAAGTACCCTCTGGACTTCAGTGTGAAGGAAAGCTTGCTCACGTATTTTTTCATCTACAATTCCTTTTTTATTTGACATTTTCTATAAAAGTACTGTGCTCAGTTAAAATTTAACTGCTGGGCTGAACGATCATCTGGCATATAAAAGCTGAAGACACGGTTCACGTTTGTCTTTTGGAAAGAGAAAGGAAAACATTAGGGGAAAAACACGTTGCAGATCAAGAACATAAAAAGCATTATGTGGCATAAGCAGAACAGTGTGTGCACTAACATTTTGATGGCAGGAGTAGTGCACTGCATATTTCTTGGAAGCCCTTGTTTTTACCCTGACTTACAGAATCACATAAAAAACAGAGTGAAGCATGCTCAGCTTTGTTGCAACAAATGTGTGGTTTATATACTGCAAGATCTGTATAACAAATGATACAGGCAATTTGCTGTCAGTGTTTCAAATAGCTGTTCTCAGGAGATATAAAATGGTACATAAAATGTGAAGATTCAGTGCATTTTTAGTTCTCTCTCCCCCTATTTTGCAATTTTTTTTTTTTCTTAAAGTTTGTGTTTATAGAGTGCTACAAAGTGGCATCTTGTGTGATCTCTGGCCTATTAGCAGACTGCAGCTTCTTTTGTAGCATGAGTAATGGAAGTTCCAAAAACTTCTGGAAATTCAGGATAAGTATACATTGCTTTGTTTCCGTGGAGTGGGACACCATCAGTAAAGTTCTGCCTTGAGCCCTGTGTGGTTTAGGAGAAGGGGATTTGCACCTCTGGGTTCAGTGTAGGCCTTAGTGACAAAATATAAATACTCTGCAAAGACTGAAAAATCCATGGACTTTATTCCATCAATGGAAATCTTCCGAACTGCTTGTAAGGAAATCCAGAGGAAGAGGTTGGGGAGGGTCTGCGAGGTTCCCACAGGGAAGTGGAGCCCGAGGGCTGAGCCGCAGAGGACGAGAGTTTCTGATATTTGTCCACTCTGCTTTCCGTGTCAGTCTCTTGGTGACTGGTTTTTTTCCAGTTTCCTGAAGTCAAGGATAGAACCTGGATTTAGAGCCTAAGCACTGAAATGCATCAAAGGAGCATTTTTGTCTTATTTCCTAACCGGCTGTGAAGTCTGCTGCTTGTTTGGACAGGCTGTCCTTGAGGACTAACGGGAATGTGACTGAGCAGCACAGCCATTCAGCCTGTTAGCTGTTCTCCTGGAGCTCCAATTGGAAGGGAAATTAAATTATATTAGTGCTGTTTACGTTTGGAGACTGGTGTGAAGCTTTGGAGCGGAGTTTTTTCGGTTTGTTGCACTGAGGTTTGTTCCCCGGGGAAATGGCAGTTCTCTGGTGCTCTCTGCTTGGTGCAAAACTGAAGAAGTCAACAATTTCAAAATGGTTTTAAAAAATTTTCCATCAGGTTTCCTGGATCTTGCAAAGCGAGCCTTGGTTTTAGTGAAGCTTAAAGTTGGACAGAAAGTATGGAGAAGTTTAATGTATTGTGTCAAGTCCTTGCTTGACACAAATTTCATTTCTCTTAATTTTTAGATACAGGGAATTCTCAGGTCTTTCCTTAAACCAGTAAGGGCTAGTATGAGTCAGGATAACTTCATATCTTACAAGCAGGTACCCTTGGTTTAAAAAATTGCTTTTAGAGTTGTGCTTTTATAGTTCCTTTTCTAAAGAAAGTTTGAATTGTCTTGGTTACATCATTTCTTTCTTTTTTTTTTTTTTTTTTTTTTTGCAAACCAGGGAGACACACTTCAGCTGTGTTCATATAAACATTGAATAAATCAGCAAAGTGCTACTTGGATTCTTACATTTCTAAATAGGTTAGAAAACGTCACAAGTTACATTTATTATTTACCCGCTGGAGATTAATTTTGTGAGTCATACTGCTGAATCTGCATGAATAGGAACTTGTGCACATCAAAGGCAATTAAATATGATGCAATTGCATTTCCTTTCCCACTTCCCCATTTGTGTACTGCTGGCTACAGGGAACAGAATTCCCTTGTCAGAGTAACCTGGTGGATCTACAGGGAAGGAAAAAAGTCTTTGAATTGGTTTCCTGACTTAATTATTGCCCACTAATAGTCAAATAAGAAGGAAAGAAGTGGCCCTTTGTGCCTGCAGAGGTGGTCCTGCTCTCAGAGCTCTGCTTTGCAGTTCCTGAGCTGGTGACTTGAGCCAGTTCAGTGGCACAAGTGTCTCATGCCCAGGGAGCAAATACAGACTGTCTGCTGTGTTTTGCTTCAATGGAATCCTTAACTAAAAACCTGGGAGTGTATTAGTCCTTTTTATAACTTACAGTTTCAAACTGACTTTGGAACAGTATCATAAGAATTTAAATGCAAAGAAACCAATTGACTATGAAAATGTGATAGAACTAATAATTTATATTGACTTCACTCTGTTCTACCCCTCCTCAGCTGGAGTTTAGGGTCTTGTTCTAGAAATGAGCAGATGGTTTTAGAAAGGCTCCAGGACATAGTCACCTCTTAGCACTGTTGGTGCAGTTGATCTCAGTTGCTTGCAGTTTTGTGATGTGTTTTCTCAGAAGACACGAAGTGTTTTAGGACAAAAATGCTCATGCTCGGGGCTGGAATGAGATTCTCTTGGTCTATTTCTGTATGGAAATCTCAGCCTTCAGAACTTCAGATATCTGGGATATTATTTTGTGTTAGTTTCAGTGATAGAAGAAAGGAAATATTTTTTAATTTCTTCATAATATTCCCAAATAATGTAAGTAATATGGCTAGAAAATTTGTATTTTAGGAAACAAAATTAGTAGTTAATCTAGGTTTTATCTTATTATTTCAAATACAGAGATTCACAGCTGAATTGCTTAAGCAAGTGTCTCTGTACGTAAAGCTCTGTGTTCAGAAGAGGTAACTTGAATGTTCTGGATGAAGCTTCTCCAAGTCTCGGAATCCATAAATTATGTTTCAGTATTCCTTGCCCTGATTTATTTCATGTAAATCCATAATCAAAGCAGAGGTATGTTATATGAATAGATTCATTTAGAGGTGATTACTTCTAAATGGAAGGGAATCTCACAAGTTTGCTGGGTAACACGAGAGAAAATGATACAGCTTTACAAAATCTGGATGGAGCTGCTTTTCCTCGATGGCAACATCTACTGCTTCTTTTTTTCTGAGCATGAAACTGCATTGGATTTGGCATTTATTAACAACAAATGAATTTTGAAGTCCATCAAGAAGCAGGTTAGGAAGCTGTATGTCTGGATTAAGTCAAGCATGAGCTGTGTGGGACAAGGATGTTGGTCTGTGAGCTCTGTTGAGCTGCCATTTGCTGCCCAGTCCTACTTGAATGAGTAAGGAATATTTGAGTTTGGCTTGTGGTATTAGACCTCTAATAAATAAAATGTAGACTGCCCTGAAAAAACATCCCCTGCAGAAGCCAAAGGGGTTGTTCAAGTTTGGGTGGGCTGCTGATGTCAGAGAGGAATGTGCCCAGTGGTTGTGGGGTGAAAAGCAGATTCAGGGAACTGGCTGGTGTTTGTGTTGGCTTGGTGCTCAGACATTCCTCCTCCTCCTCCTCACACCGGTTCCCAGCTGTGCTTCTGTCAGTCCTACCAGATTCCTTAGCAGTGTTCCTGGGGGATTTCTGTGCTGCTCCCATAGATGCCACACAGAAATGGTCAATCTGATGCTTAATCAAGCAAGTTCAGTGTCCTTTTATGCATTCACTTTGTTCCACTCAAGTTTAGACTCAGATGTGGTGACCTGCAAGCTATAGGTAGGGTCTGAGAACGAAGAGAAGTGTTTAAAAACGAGTAAAATAGGTTTGCTGGAATACTGAGCTTTAGTTTTCTCTCATCATTCATTTTAGGCTTTTTTGTTGCTGGTGTTTTTTTTTTTTTCCCCCCAATGTATCTTTTTGAAAATACAGCTTTCTGCACTTGGACAGACTGACCCTACCTTTCATGGCCCAATAAATCAGTGTACTTATAGCATCAGTTTGTAAAATACCCCGTTTCTTTGTTAAATAACTGTCGTTTTAAAGGCTTTGGAACTGAAAGCCTTACAGTGTTTCATCTTTCTACCAAAAAAGTCTTCATGTGCTTTGAACATTAATGAGAGAGAGAGATATAATTTACCACCTTATGGCAAGATTCCTGGCTTTGCAGATCAGGCTTTCCTCACACAGAGACTCAGGACAGGAACCCATCTGTGTCTCCACTGGCAAGAGGAGGGGTGTTGGTGGCTTTTGTCACCATGGCTTAAATTTCCCTATAAACCTCTAAATCCTCTGGTGTCAATAAATTATGTTCTGTTGCAGCTTAAAACATATGAATCTTCTTGCTGAAATCAAGCTGCTTTATTCCTTCTGTAACCTTTAATTAGGAAGATGTGAAAAAACCTTTCATAAAAATGTTCTGACCTGCTAGTGGCCTCTGTCCTTGAAAAAACCCATCCCTGGAACAGTCTTGGCATGCTTCATTAGCTCAACTTCTGGATTAAGTTTTTATTTCTTTGCTCAAATCAGTCCCTGGTTTTGGAGGGTATTCCCTGGCTGGTTGCCATCATCTGCTCACAGTTCAGCAGAAGTAATTCAGCAGAGACACGTGTGTGTCCTGTGTAAAACGTGAGAGGATTTCCAGGATGATAAATGTTATATACCTGACAGAATTCGCATTGCAACTGGGAGGCATTGATGCTGTGAAGGTGTGAAGATCAGAGACAAAGCTGAAACGATTTCACTCGTTTACGTGCTCTCTTGGTGTATTTTTATTTTTTAATGTGTAATTTTAAAATATTCCATTTGCAGGTGATTTGTCTGCTCTCTTGGCGTATTTTTTTTAATGCATAATTTTAAAACATTCCGTTTTCAGGTGACCATGGCCAGGATTGGGATTAACGAGAGCCGCTCGAAGGAGACGTGCGAAACGATACTTTTCGCCCTCCGAATGGCCACGTGGAACCAGATTTTAGATCCCTGGGTGTACATTCTCCTCCGGAAGGCCGTGCTCAGGAACCTGTACAAGATCACGAGGGGCTGTTGCGGTGTTCACATCGTGAACTTGCACGTGTGGGAGCTCAGCTCCATCAAGAATTCTTTGAAGGTTGCGGCGATATCCGAGTCGCCGAGTTCCAAACAGATAAACCCGCGGCCGCTCAGCTCGAGGGGACAGTGAAGTTTAACACAGTCTGTGAAGAGACAGTGGAGGCAACGCTCGTGCAGGGGCAGTACCTTGAAGTGAATTCCAAGGCTCAGTGCTTTGGCACGTCTTTTAAATTGTGAGTGGTTTGCTGTTGTCGCTCGCCGGTTTGATATTGCTACTCCAAAAGATGCCCTGGGATGTTTTAATTCTTTCTGGAATACATCCCTTCCAAAACTGGTAGTGGAATGATAAGTCATCCATATTTCTCCCTTCCAGGTACTAAAGTGAACAGGGCTCCTTATAATACTCCCCACCAAACCTTGGAGGGCTTCTTAAGACTGGATGCGAGTGCAAAAGTGTTCTCCAAGGTGATTTTTAAAAGGAGTAGATTTTCTCTACCCCAAATCCTTTGCAGAGTCACTTCTTTCTAGGATAAAGTCCAGTGTCCTTTCCATAAGGGTATTCTTTGCTTCTAGGCATTGAATTTACCAATTGTGTATATAAAAGACATTTTGCTTGTTCCTAGTTTATGAAATGATCCACTTTGCTTGGTTCATTGATTTGACCTCTTGTTATTCCATGAGTTTTTGGGGAGAGCTGCAAGCTTCATCAGTGTAAGTGTTCCTTTCAGCTCACTGACAAAACCCAAGGTTTCCTGTGGGAACACAGGAGCAGAGCAGCTCAGCTTGCTTAGTTACATTTTCAGATTCATTGGTGAGTTTTTAGTCCTTTCAAGAAATTTTGTTGAAACGACCAGACATAAAGCAGCGGTTGGTCTGTAAAAATAGGTTTTCACCTCCCTCCCAGAACTGAAGGACAATTCTGGAAGTGTTCCCCTAGTGCACATACTGAAATGCTCATGTGGTACATCTGCTTCATTTGTTAAAGGTCACAAGTGTCTTGTGAAAATGTGTGTGACCAAATGAACACCTCTGCAGGGAACTGCTTTGGGAATGTGGTTTTGTTTGTGCAAGCTGAATGCTCAGTTTTTGCAGGGTCTGTGTCTGAAGAGCTGAGAACATTCAGTATATTTGAAGGTACCAGAAGGTTTCCAGGACTTCACACAAAAGGCCCTTCACCTATAATGCTGCTAACAGAAGCTTTGGTTTTTGTGACTGTATGCTGTTCAGAAGCAAAAAATGAGAGGTGTTGTTTTAGGATAAAAAGATCTATTTTATTTTTATCTACTTAACTTCAAATAACTACATTAGTGGTGTTGTTATATTTGAACAAAGTAGTTAAAAACAGATTCACCAAGAGAACAGTCTGAGGGACCAAAACTATTCACAAAGTACAAATTCATGTTGTACGTGAGAATAGTTTAAGTCAGAAAATAAAAAACCAAAAGGTGTAAATATTTCATTTTTTTTTTTAAGCTATTTCCTTTTTGTTTTAAAAAAGTTGAAAAATAAGTGGGTTAAATAACCCTGTAATGAAATGGCTTCATTTACCCTAAAGAATTTCTGTATGTGATTTGTTTTCTCAGTCGTGGAGCTGATAAGCCGTGGACAGATTTGATGCTGGTATAAGTTCTGCACTGTTGCTTCACGTGGGTTCTGCTGAAATCTGAAGGCATTCACTCAGTGCTCAGTTTGGCTTTTTCATTTTGTAGAATATGATGTCAGTGTATCTGTTGATATAAATTATTTGTTCCTTATGGGAGATTGTTGTTTTAGCAGCTGCAAAAAAAAACATTGGTCCATAAGCTGTTGAGATGTTTGATCGGTGAATGAAGCTCGACAATGTTCCATTTTGTTGTGTGAATAAATGTAGCTTGTGTAGTTCAGACTGGTTGACTTGCAAAGCAAACAGAAGTTTATATGTATATGTGATTTCTTATATTTTGTGTACTAATACATATTGAATGTAAATTGTAAAGCCTCATTAAAGTTATCAAACTGTATTGTGAGTGTTATGGTATTTTTGTGTAACAAAAGAGATCCAAAGTTGTTAAAAATAATACTTATGACAAAAAACCTCACACTGGATTCAAGACAGGAGGTGATAGGAGATGTTTGAACACTTTGCTGTCTGAGGCAGGAAAGGTCAAGTTCTGATGACCCATTCTCAGAAAATGCAAATAGAAGCGGAGCTGAGGGAGTTTGGTGTTTGGGACAAAAGTATTTTTATCCAAATACCTGCCAACAGGTTTCACATACGCTGTGAATCCTGGAAAAAAATGGGAGTTTTGCTGTTAATATTTTGTCTTGCTCCGTGGTGTGACAGCCTGCAGAGGCAGCTCAGGGTGCAGCCACCCGAGGATCTGTTACCCCCGAAAGGGATTGGATTATCCTTGTATTCCACTCACAGGAGAGCCAACAACGTGCTGGGCTGGAGGATTAGTTATATATTTTATGGAATATGAGATTATAAAAAAAAACACCTGTGGGATGGCTTCACATTAGGATCTGAGTGCTGCCCAGGCAGGGAGCAAAGGACAGTCTGCTTAGCAGCGTGCTGATGATCTGGGTAACGATGTGAGCAGTCATGAGCTGCCTATTTACTGCTGGCAATAATTAGTGCCTCCAGAGCAGGCTGGGGCAATAAGTGCTCTGGTGGGAAGAAAGTGAATCTCATTTCTGACTAATGACCAAAGAAATCCTCAGGGTGGGAGAATATTTTAACCTAATTGGGTCTTAAGCAATGGCAGGCTGTATGAGGGAGGACATTATCCTAAAATGAGGTCCTAGCCTGGGCTCAATAAACGTGCTGAAGCAAAGAAACCATCAGTAACCAGTTGCTCATCACAGGGATTATGCAAATATCTGTAGTTTGTTACCTGGATACAAAGATAGAGAGCAAGGTTCAAGGCCTTTTAGATCTGATTCTTGAGACAAAGTGTCCACCTTGTGTGTTTTTATTAGTTTAGTCTGATGTGTTGGGAACAATTTCAGGAATGGCAGTACGTGCCAGTTTTGTAGCCATGGAGATCCTTTAGAACGAGATGTTGGGACCTTTTGGATGTGCCAATACACTGCTCCAGGATGTTCCTGGTAACACAGCACTCCACTGTGTAGCAGCATAGATTGGCGTGAGATTTAATGCTCAAAACTTGGGTCCTGGGAAAAGTGCACAAATCCAAGGGGATTTACAACACCTGTTGTGACTTCTGTTGCATCCTAAAGAAAACCCAGATGCTTTTCAATTCAAACTTCTGCAACCTGTCACCATTAAAAATGGCAAAGCTGCTCTTGCACTTCAGCAAGCAGTGACTTTCAATTAAATGTTGCTGCATTATATTGAGGGAAGTATTTAATCCTTGAACAGACGTTGTTTTCCTGCTGAATGTTAATTTTGATACTCTCTGGGAAATTTTTAAATACTAATAGTGTAATGCTGTGTAAAAAGTGAGATAAAAGAGGGGCTCAATATGAGCAGTTGCATTTTGTGTTCTGGAGATAACCCCGAGTTTACTACTATGTGATGAGGAGTAGCTGCAAGGAAGAAAAACAATTATGAGTTCCAACACCCCCTGGCCAGCTAGTATTGAGTGTCTATCTCAGATGGAAAATGTTGCACATTAACACTACGTTGATTGGTTCAGTAACAACATGCTTTGTATTCTCATAAAAATGCCTTTTCAGAGGTGTGTTGCTCCTTAACCAGTGGATGCAGTGATGTGGGGAATGGTGATGACAGGTGTTGCGTGTCTCACACATTCTTGTCTTCAACTCTGGAGCTGGGTAAACAATGGGGAAAATGCCATATTTGATTCTCTGCAGAGAACAGCCACTATCACAGCTTGGTTTCTGATGGTCATTAATGCATCCAGTTGGATGATTTGGACAGAGACCTTTTTCTGTTGTAAATGTAGCAATTCAGACTATCAAGTAAATGGCTTCTTCTGCACCAAAATGTTTGTTTGCTGTTGATTTTACTCAGCTGTTTTGTGGACCCATGCCCTTGGTGGGAGGAGGTCAGGCTGGTGAGCAGGATCTACACTTGCTGATTATTATAGGATTCTTAAATGTAACTCACAGATTCATTAACTCATACCTTCTGCAGGCTTTCCCAAGCTTTCCTAGTTATTCAAACTAATTAGGTCACAAATAATTCTTTTGGTGAAGGCTGAAAGACAAGGACAGTTGTAAATCTTTCTCATCTGTTCCTGGTTCTTCCTTGGTGAGTAGGAATCCATACTCTTTCTGGTTTTCACTTCACTTTAATACTGTTGGAGAAATCAAAACAGATTTGCAATCTGACCTTTATGTAGCTGGTGCTCTGCCTTTTTTTTTTTTTTTTTTTTTTTTTTTTTTTTTTTTTT